>NC_041390.1:514354548-514387586 GCF_002162155.2 Triticum dicoccoides
GGCGTGGCCAGTCGCGGCGGCGAGCCTCGGGTTTGCGTCTCCGGCGACAAAACGGGCGGCCGAGGCCATCTACGGGGAGCTGGAGCTCACCCGCATCCAGTGTTGCATGTGGCGGCAGCAGGGATGGCCGGAGCTCGCCGGAAACAAGCTTGGGGCGGCGCCGGAGTTCGGGTGATTGCGGGGTTGGTGCTACGGTGCACGTCGGAGCGAGTGAGTGTGTGCGTTAGGCTCCTGGGGGCTTCCTGAGCATGGTGACGAGCTCCGTTGTGAGCTTGCGCGGCTGTGGCCACGGCTACGCCATGGCCGGCGGCGAGATGCTCTAGGCCAGGGTGGGAAATGGAGCTAGGGGACGAGTGCGAGCACGAGAGAAGAGGGGAAAGGAAGAGGGTCTCACGGCGAGTCTCCTGGAGTGGACAGCATGGCCGGGGACGGTCTGGACGTAGCCAATCGTCGATGGCGATCTCGGGTGCCCGAGGTAGAAGAAGACGAGGTAGCCAGCGATGCAGGTCATCTGGCGTATCTTGACTCTGCGTAGGTGATGAGGGCGACGTTGCGGACCCTCTGGACTGGTCGGCGAGGCGAGGGAGGGCCAGTGGCCGCGGTGGCAGTGGATGGTGGCGACGAGCTCGTTCGGCCGAGCTCGAGATCGAGCGGGGAGAAGGGGGAGAGTGACCAGAGGAGAAGGGGGTCGGTTCGGGGTTTCGTCCACGTCTCCTGGCGTCGCGAGAAGGGCCGGGAAAGGAGGAAGCAGACAGAGAGGTGGCCACGGCGATCGCGCGCGCGTCGACACGCCTCTGCCAGTAGGCAGAGGTTGAAGACAGCGGTGCCCCTGGTGGGCTGGGCCGCCAAGTGGACATGCCAGGTGGGCTACACAGGTGAGCTGCAGGTAAGCCAGGTGACTTTCTCCTTTCTCTATTTTATTTCCTGTTTTATATTTTTCTGCAACTTTGTGGCTTTTCTAAAAATGCTTAGGCACTTTCAAAAATCACCAAACTGCTCATGCCCACTGTTTAGCATATAACCAACATGGAACATTTCAGTTTAGGATTATTTGGACATCTAAAATATTGTATAGCATTTAAATGCCCAAATGCAAATAGCATATGATTTAAGTCAGTGACCCAATGTTGTCCTAGAAAAATGTGAACCATTTTTGTCAAAGGTTTTAGACCAAGACACAGATGATGAACATTTTTGAAGGGCATTTCAGGATCATTGAAAAAATATTTTAGTAACCCTAGTTGGATTAAGTGGTGCTGGGGGTTTCTGCCATCCCCATTTCAACTTTCTGAGGAAAAGTAAACATGATGCATGGAGGTTATGCAAGGATAGGCAAGACTAAGCTAGGGCTGTGACAGGCGATGCTTTTCCCAAAACTTCTTGGCAGTCATCTCAGTCATAGTCTTTCCCTTTGGCTTGTTGGTGGATCTCTTCGACTGCTAAGGTGGTGGAGGTGCACTGGCGGATGCACCTGCTGGTGGCGGTTGAGTGCTAGAGGAACCACATGCTGGCTCAGAGGTGCGGTAGCGCTTTGACGTTGCACGCCCAGGGTTGACACGGCGGACCTGCTGCTCAGGATGAGCATCACCTGGAACCAAACACAAAAACACGCAAAACAACCCGAAAGAACAAGCATAAGCCAACAAACACAACAAAAAGATCAAGGCATGGCAG
The DNA here is from genome assembly GCF_002162155.2 of Triticum dicoccoides. Classification (NCBI taxonomy): domain Eukaryota; kingdom Viridiplantae; phylum Streptophyta; class Magnoliopsida; order Poales; family Poaceae; genus Triticum; species Triticum dicoccoides. Next base: position 514,356,223 of record NC_041390.1, read on the forward strand.
GAACATGATGGAACTTAGCAGGCAGCGGTAGTACCGCGACATGCATGCGGCAGTACCGCTCCAAAGAGAGCGGTAGTACCGCTCGAGGTGGGGAAACAACAGTTCCCTACTACCGTGGTCAGATCCGGCACTACTGGCCTGCCAAATTTAAAAATATTCCTACTAAACTCTAATCTAGATAGTCTAGTTGCCTTCTCCAACCTACTCAAGCCTAGATTTAGCCAAAAATCTAGAGATGCAACCACCATTGCCCCTAAGACGCAAGATCTGAAAACGAGACAAAAGTAGAGAAGGAACGGGGGCAATACCGGCATCCATGGAAAGAGAACGAGGTGGGGATCGACTCCACCGAAGGAAATGGAGAGGGACGCCCCGAAGACGAAGATCCGCCGGAGCCTTCCCGTGGCGATGCGAGGCTGGAGAGAGGAAGAGGAACGAGGGGGCGAAGCGAATGGATATGGGGGAGAAGAAACCTCCCCCTGCCCCGATATAACCCCCTGGTCCCGTCCCTTAGCGGTAGTACCATGCTGGGGGCGGTAGTACCGCTTATAAGCGGTAGTATCGCGCATCACCAGCGGTAGTACCGCCCAGCACGCCACGGCAACTAAACAACATGGCTTAGCTCGACAGAAAAACAAAAAGGCAAGAAGAAGAGAGAACACACCAGCAAAAGGCCAAGACACACCTCTTCAAGAGAGGGCGGCGGCCGAGGCCACCTATGTTTGAGTCAAGAGGTATGGCGCCGTGAAGATTTTAACCTTGGGCCCATGACCAAAACTCGTCTTTGAAGCACAAGTACCATCAACAATGGCTAATGTGAAAGACTTGATCAATTTATACATAATGGGGGGAGGGAGAGTTCATTGAGAGAACAACACTCCCCCTATGTCCATGCCTACATCTAAACTAGACAACAAATTGAGTGTGGTGGGGTGTGCAAGGGTTCAAGTCACATTGCTCGAATCAATGATATTTAGCTCATGCCTTAACTCGCGAAATCTTGCTTCATCCAAGGGCTTCGTGAAAATATCTGCAAGGTTATCATGAGTGTTGACATAGTTGAGCTTGATCTCTCCTCGCCTAATGTGATCCTGGATGAAGTGATACCGAATCTCAATATGCTTCGTCTTGAAGTGTTTCACCGGGTTGAGAGAGATCTTGATGGCACTTTCATTGTCACACCAAAGAGGCACTTTGTCACAAATGACACCGTAATCCTTTAAAGTTTGCCTCATCCATAAGAGTTGTGCACAACAACTATCGGCCGCTACATACTCCACTTCGGTGGACGAGAGAGACACACAACTTTGCTTTTTAGAAGACCAACTTACCAAAGAGCAACCAAGGAATTGGCACCCTCCGAAAGTGGACTTCCTATCCACTTTGTCTCCCGCCCAATCAGAATCTGAATACCCTACAAGCTTGAAGTTTGCTCCTCATGGGTACCATAAGCCAAAGTTTGGGGTATGAGCCAAATATCAAAAGATTCGTTTGACCGCCACATAGTGACTTTCCTTAGGTGCGGCTTGAAACCGTGCACAAATTCCCACACTCAAAATGATATCCGGTCTAGATGCACAAAGGTAAAGCAAGGATCCAATCATGGAGCAATATACCTTTTGATCCACCGCTTTACCATTGGGATCTATGTCAAGTTGGCACTTGGTGGGCATTGGAGTGGAAGCCAGCTTGACGTCACTTAGCTTGAATCTCTTGAGCATGTCTTGAGTGTATTTGACTTGGTTGATGAAGGTTCCTTCTCTTCTTTGCTTCACTTCGAACCCTAGAAAGAACTTCAACTCTCCCATGGAAGACATCTCGAACTTTGAGGTCATGAGAGTGGCAAATTCCTCATTGAAAGCTTTGTTAGGGGAACCAAAGATAATATCATCAACATATAATTGGCACACAAACAACTCCCCTTTGACCTTCTTAGTAAAAAGAGTGGGGTCGATTACCCAACTTCAAAACCATAGTCTTGTAACAACTCGGTAAGGTGGTCATACCACACACGTGGGGCTTGTTTAAGGCCATAGAGTGCCTTATCGAGTTGATACACATGATCGGGAAAGTAGGGATCCTCGAACCCGGGGGGTTGCTTGACATAAACCAATTCATTAATAGGACCATTAAGAAAAGCACTCTTGACATCCATTTGTTGTAGCTTAAAGTTATGATGAGAAGCATATGCAATTAACATGTGAATGGATTCAAGACGAGCAACGGGAGCAAAGGTTTCACCGTAGTTGATACCCTCGACTTGGGAGTAGCCTTGTGCTACCAAATGAGCCTTGTTGCGAATGATAATCCCATGAGCATCTTGCTTGTTCTTAAATATCCACTTGGTTCCAATGACATTGTGGTTCCCCGTCGGTCTTGGCACCAATCTCCACACTTTGTTGCGCTCGAAGTTGTTGAGTTCTTCATGCATGGCATTGAGCCAATCTGGATCTTCAAGCGCCTCATAGACCTTGTGGGGTTCGACACAAGAGACAAACACGTGATGTTCACAATAGTTTGCTAATTGTCTACGAGTGCTTACCCCCTTTCTTAAGCTTCCAAGCACATTCGTCATGAGATGATCCTTGGTGGAGAGCTTGGAAGCAACCTTGGCAGCACGACGCTCCAATTCCTCCTTGGGGGTGAGACGAGGAGTGGTTACTTGATCATCTTGAGCGTCGCCTTGAGCTTGTTCTTGTTCTTGAACTTGCTCGGAGGAGTGAACTTGACCTTGGGCATCACCTGGTGTGTCAACACCGTCTTGAGCATGATCTTGCCCTTGGTCTTGTTCTTGAGGATGAGGGCCTTCACGTCGTTCTTCGGAAGCGTGTGGGCCTTGGGTTGGTGATGGCTCCACTTGACTGGAGCATTGTCCTTCTTCTTCGGCCACAAGGGGTTCCTCAATGGGTAGGATATGACCAACACCCATTCTTCTTATGGCTTGAGGAGAAATTTCATCACCTACATCACAAGTGCCACTTTGCTCCACTTGGGAGCCGTTATTCTCATCAAACTCCACGTTACACGTCTCCTTAATAAGTCCCGTGGATTTATTGAGGACACGGTAAGCATGAGAGTTTGTATCATAACCAACAAATATGCCCTCATAAGCTCTAGCCTCAAATTTAGAAAACCGAACACCTTTCTTGAGAATGAAACACTTACACCCGAACACCCAAAAGTACTTAAGGTTGGGCTTGTTACCGGTGAGTATCTCATATGGAGTCTTGTTCAAGCCCTTGCGGAGGTAGAGCTGATTGGATGCATGACACGCGGTGTTGATGGATTCGGCCCAAAAGTTGTATGGAGACTTGAACTCCGCCATCATGGTCCTTGCCGCATCCATCAACGTCTAGTTCTTCCTCTCCACAACACCGTTTTGTTGAGGGGTGTAAGGTGCGGAATATTGATGCTTGATCCCCTCATCACTAAGAAACTCATCCAAGGTGTAGTTCTTGAACTCGGTGCCATTGTCACTTATTATTGTCAAGATCTTTGCATTGTGTTGACGTTGTGCTTCATTTGCAAAGTTAATGACGGTCTTTTGGGTCTCGCTCTTCCTCTTGAAGAAAGACACCCAAGTGTATCTTGAGTAGTCGTCCACAATCACCAAGGAATACTTCCTACCTCCAAGACTATCAAAGGATGGAGGCCCAAAGAGATCCAAGTGAAGGAGCTCCAAAGGCCTCTTTGAGTAAAGGATAGTCGTGGGTGGGTGAGCCTTCTCATGTAGCTTTCCTTCGATACAAGCACTGCAAGCACGATCTTTAGCAAAACTAACATTCGTTAGTCCATGGACATGGTCCCCCTTGAGAACACTTTGCAAAGATCTCATATTGACATGGGCTAAACGGCGATGCCAAAGCCATACCACATCAACTTTAGCCATTAGGCATGTCATGGTCTTAGTGGGTTGCTCTGAAAAGTTAATCACATATAGACCGTTCTCGACATTCCCAACAAAGGCTACTTTAAGAGTCTTGTTCCACAAGAGGGCCACGGTATCAATATCAAAGAAAGTGGCAAAGCCCATGATTGCAAGTTGACGAACGGAAAGTAAATTGTATGCAAGGGACTCAACAAGCATGACCTTCTCGATCGTGAGATCATGAGAGATGACTACCTTGCCAAGTCCCAATACCTTAGAAGATGAGGCATCACCCCACTCGACATTGGTGGGAATAGATGGAATCTTGTGCACGTCCGACACCAAGTCCTTGCTTCCGGTCATATGATTTGTAGCTCCGCTATCGAGCAACCATGCCCCCCACCAGAAGCAAACACCTACAAGAGATCAATGCTTGATTTTAGGTACCCATTTTGTAATGGGTCCTTTGATGTTAGTAACAAGGGTCTTTGGAACCCAAATAGACCATTCAATAGACTCATGAGGAGAACTAACAAATTTGGCATAGACATGCCCATCACTAGCACGACATAACACATAAGAAGGATTAAAGTAGTCGGCTTTGATGGAAGGGGTGGCATTGCCATTTTTGACACCGCCACCCTTCGCATTGTTCTTCTTCTCCTTGGAAGCACTCTCTCCCTCCTTCACAAAGGTTTGCATGAGAGGAGGAGGTCATTTGGTCTTGTCATTCTTCTTCTTGTTCTTGGACTCGGGCACGTACCCAACCGCTTCCTTGGCCACAACTCCCTTTTGGTTGGTCAAGAGGTCATTGAGGTTCTTCTTGCCTTGTATGCAAGTCGCAAGACCTTTCTCAAGTTGCACCTTTAGCTTAGTGTTCTCCTAAACAAGATGCACATGCTCACAACACGGGTTAGTAGAATTTGCATTATCAATTAACATCATACGAGGAAAAGTGGCTTTTTCCTTGGTTAGCTTTACTTGAAGTTGGTCATGAGACTCTTTTAGGCTAGCATGAGCACCCTTCAAGACCTTGTGAGCCTTGTCAAGTAGATCAAACTCCTCTTTGAGTCTAGCAAGATCAACCTCAAGTTCGGCCTTCTCGGAGTTTAGCACACGAGAAACAATGAGAACATGATCAAAATCTTTCTTTAACTTAGCATGATCAATGTTGTGTGACTCCTCAAGAGCCAAACAAAGACCATGCTCTTCCTCAAGAGCATTGGAAAGATCCGAGATCTCATCGGGATAGTCACGACTATGCCCTTCCATCTTAGAGATGGTATCTTCGTGAGCCTCGATCATGTCATTGGCTTCACCAAGTTGTTCCAAGAGAGCAACAAAGTGCTTCTTGGATTTACCCTTAAGTTTGCCCATAAAGGCATCAAACTCATTCACTTCCACATTAGCTCCCTCATGTTCATCAATGCTATCCGTCGAAGAAGGATGATTAATGATGGTAGTTTTGATGTTGGAGGTTACCTTGTTGGTGGCTTTAGCCATGAGGCACTTGGCGGTGATGCTCTCATTGGGTGAGTTGAAGAGAGACACCCGTGGAGTAGTCGCAATGGCAACTGAGGCCATGGCAACTGACTCACCATCTTCATCATCGTCATCATCCTCATTGTACTCTTCTTGTACCACCAATGCCTTGGGAGGAGTCTTCTTGGTGAAGTTGCTCTTGTTGGGGAACGACTTGGCCTTGTCCTTTCGGATGAGCTTGCCACCATTGTCTTCCCTCTTCTCATACGGGCACTACGCAACAAAATGACTGAAAGTGCAACTATCCCTAGGTGGTTTTGGTAATTCCTAACAACATATAGCTCATTGAGCTAACATTATTCCAAGATTAATATTTCAGGAAAAGCTCAATGAATGGCATGGCATGGATGAGGAAAGTGGATCCCTCAAAATTCTAAGGACAAAAAGTTTGGCTCAAGCTTGAAGCTCAAGACTCTACATTTTATATTTTAGTGATCCAAGATCACATTGAGTCTATAGGAAAAGCCAATACTATCAAGGAGGGATGAGGTGTTGCTTAATGGCTTGCTTGCTCAAAGTGCTTAGTGATATGCTCCAAAACCCTCAACTACCTTCCCACATCCACATATGACCTAAACCAAAAGTCAAACTCGGCCCCACCGATTCTTTCTATCCGGCGCCAGCGAGTTTCAAATGTCATAGCCACTGCCACAAACCCTAGGCAAATCGGTCTCACCGATAGGGATCTCAGTCTCACCGAGATGGGATTGTAATCTCTCTATTTCCCTTTGTAATGTTTCGGTCTTACCGAGATGAGCGATCGGTCCCACCGAGATCGCAATGTAAACTCTCTGTTTCCCTTTTGTAACATTTCGGTCTCACCGAGATGAGCGAATCGGTCCCATCGAGTTTACCTGACCAACTCTCTGGTTAGCTTATTACCAAAATCGGTCCCACCGAGTTTGTGTAATCGGTCACACCGAGATTACGTTATGCCCTAACCCTAACCATATCGGTCCTACCGAGTTGCATCTCAGCCCACCGAAAATCCTAACGGTCACTAGGTTTGCTGAATCGGTCCAACCGAGTTTAACCATTCGGTCCCACCGAGTTTGGCAAATTGTGTGTAACGGTTAGATTCTGTGTAGAGGCTATATATACCCCTCCACCCACTCTTCATTCGTGAAGAGAGCCATCAGAACATACCTACACTTCCAATACACATTTTCTGAGAGAGAACCACCTACACTTGTGTTGAGGTCAAGATATTCCATTCCAACCATATGAATCTTGATCTCTAGCCTTCCCCAAGTTGCTTTCCACTCAAATCTTCTTTCCACCAAATCCAAATCCTGTGAGAGAGAGTTGAGTGTTGGGGAGACTATCATTTGAAGCACAAGAGCAAGGAGTTCATCATCAACACACCATTTGTTACTTCTTGGAGAGTGGTGTCTCCTAGATTGGCTAGGTGTCACTTGGGAGCCTCCGACAAGATTGTGGAGTTGAACCAAGGAGTTTGTAAGGGCAAGGAGATTACCTACTTCGTGAAGATCTACCGCTAGTGAGGCAAGTCCTTCGTGGGCGACGACCGTGATGGAATAGACAAGGTTGCTTCTTCGTGGACCCTTCGTGGGTGGAGCCCTCCATGGACTCGCGCAACCGTTACCCTCTGTGGGTTGAAGTCTCCATCAACGTGGATGTACAATAGCACCACCTATCGGAACCACGACAAAAACATCCGTGTCTCCAATTGCGTTTGAATCCTCCAAACCCTTCCCTTTACATTCTTGCAAGTTGCATGCTTTACTTTCCGCTGCTCATATACTCTTTTGCATGCTTGCTTGAATTGTGTGGAGATTGCTTGACTTGTGCTAAGATAGCTAAAACCTGCCAAGAACTAAAATTGGGAAAAGGCTAGATTTTTATTTGGTCAAGTAGTCTAATCACCCCCCCTCTAGACATACTTTCGATCCTACAAGTGGTATCAGAGCTTTGGTCTCCATTTGCTTTGATTTCCACAGCTTTTGATGGTCATAGCCTTGGTTTCACAACCTAGGAGAGTATGGCATCTAGCGAGGGAAATTATCACCGTAGAGGTCCTTACTTTGATGGTACAAATTTTGCTAGTTGGAAGTATAAGATGAAAATGCATATTCTTGAACATAACCCCGCCGTTTGGGCTATTGTGTGTGTTGGCATGCAAGGTGAATTCTTTGATGGGAGATAACCGAATCGTGAAGCTACCGCCGATGAGTTGAAGATGCTACAATACAATGCTCAAGCTTGTGATATCCTCTTAAACGGATTGTGCCCCGAAGAATTCAACAAAATCAGCCGTCTTGAGAATGCAAAGGAAATTTGGGATACTTTGATTGATATGCACGAAGGTACCGACTCCGTCAAGGAATCCAAATTGGATGTGCTTCAAAGTCAACTTGACAAGTTAAAAATGAAGGATGGTGAAGGTGTCGCTAAAATGTACTCTAGGCTTGCTCTTATCACAAATGAGATTGCCGGCTTAGGGAGTGAAGAGATGACAGATAGATTCATCATCAAGAAGATCCTAAGAGCCTTGGATGGAAAATATTATACCGTGTGCACATTGATCCAAATGATGCCAAATTACAAAGATCTCAAGCCAACAGAAGACATCGGAAGAATTGTTGCTCATGAGATGTCACTCAAGGATAAAGAGGAACTTCACAACAAATCAAGTGGTGCTTACAAAGCCTCATGTGAAGCCCCCACATCATCGAGTGAGAAACAAACCTTCAATGAAGAATTGAGCTTAATGGTGAAGAACTTCAACAAGTTCTACAAGAGTAGAAGCAAAGAGAGAAGCGCCAAGTCAAGGTCCTACAATGACAAAAGATCTTCTAGTCAAGAGCGAAACTCCTACAATTGTGGAAGGCCCGGACACTATTCCAATGAGTGTACGGCCCCCTACAAGAGAAGAGAAGATTCTCCCAAGAGAAGAAGTAGAAGAGAAGAATCACCATCTAGAGAAAGAAGGAGTAGAGATGATCGTTATGAACGAAGACCCTCACGGAGAAGCAAGGATTCGGAAAGAAAGGACAAGTCATCAAGGAGCTACACAAAACGAAGACATCAAGCTCATGTTGGTGAATGGGTATCCGGCTCCGACTCCGACAACCACTTCGAGAGAAGCTATCACTCCGACTCCGAATATACTCAAGATGAAGGTGTTGCCGGTCTAGCACTTGTGACAACCAACTCCTACGACATATTTGACTCACCAAATGAAGGAGTTGGAACATGCTTCATGGCTAAAGGCCCAAAGGTATCACACCTCGAGTATGTTGATTTTAATAGTGATGAAGATGACTTGTTAGGTGATGATGATTTACTTGTTGACGACTCTAGTGATGAATACTGTGATGAAACGTCAATTAATCATGCTAATCAAGATAAAACGAATGACAATGATAAGGAGAAGATTGAGTCTCTAACTAAAGAACTAAACACTCTTGAGTTACCTCATGAAACTATCTTAGGAGATCATCAAGAACTTTTAAGGACTCATGAGAAATTACGCTTTGAAAAACTCAACCTTGAGCAAGAGCATGAGTTCTTAAAAGCAATCAATGATGATCTTTGTAAGAAAAGTTCTTCTTACATTGCCAAGCGTTTACTCTTATCCACTTACATGCCCCAACTCAAGTCTAGTAACAAGAACAAGAAAGATTCTTCCTCTAGTAGTAACAATAATCATGCTAAATCCAATATTGTTGCTTCTAGTAGTTCTCTTGATTCCACTAATGATTCTCTTAGCCAAGTTACACTTGAGAAAGAAAATAGCTTATTGAAGGGAATTATAGAGAAAGGTGTTTACAAGAGCCTTGCCGGAAGTAAGCAATTCGAGGAAATTGTCCGCAAGCAAGGAAGGCACCGGAAGAATCAAGGTGTTGGTTTTGAACGAAAGTTCAATGTCAATGGATTTGAGTGGGAAGAAGATCAATACCCCAAGACAAAGTTTGTTCCTCATCAAGAGAAGTATGATCCTACTTCTCTCAAAGGGACACAAGCTCAAGATGATCTTCCACCACAAGACCACAAGCAAAAGGCAAGGACAAGCTTCAAGAGGAAATTGATGCATTTAAAGAAGCTCCTAAGGCCTTGGTCAAGTGGGTTCCCAAGACTACTTCAAGTTCCACTTCATCAAGTACAACTACAACACCGAGGATTCCCATCAAGATGGTGTGGATCCCGAAGAAGAAGAACTAGAGAGTTCTTGAGGGTGACTCCGCCAACATACTTCACTCTTATCATCTTGGCAAGAACAAGTGCAATCAACTTCCACATCTTGCACTAGTTCAAGGAGTCACAAACCCTCTTGTTGGTAAGACAAGGGACAAGGTAACCTAAAAGCTTTCATAGACATCATCTTGTGTGTGCATCACTTTATGTCTATGGATATCCTTGTTTGTTCCTTATGGGACTAACCCATGTAGGTATTGAAAGTGCAACTCACTCCAATGGATAGCTCCAAATGATCTACATCAACATTGAGCATCCACATCTTCAACATCTACATGAAGTCATCATCGACAAAACCCAAGGTTAGTTCATCCCTCTTAGGGGGGATCTCACATCTAGGGGGAGCTTTACTCTAAGAATTGAGCTAAAGCAACTCTAATGGTGTGAACACAACAAATGCTTTATGTAAAAGCGGTAACCCCACTTGTGCTTAAACGATGAGTATGACCTATGATCAAATGTTCTCATTTGACTCCTAAGTCAATATACTCATATATAGATGACCTAGTCATCGCCAATTGTTTGATAGATGCTAGAATTGGTTGTGCATGCTTTGCCACATATTTCAATTGCCATTTTATTGTGTGAGCATGTTGATTGCATATTTCACTCATTCGAGGACATCCACTTGTTGTTTTGATTGATTGTTTTTCTTTTCTTTTGCCAAGTGGATGGACAAGAATGCCTAAGAACCATCTGTAGCTATCTATGCTTTTCTCGTCTCAAACTCTATTCATGCTACATCACAAAATTTGATCAAGTCAGATTCGAACCACTCTGTGTGAGGAGCACTCGGAGTCCCTGATTCATCATAGACTTAAACTTCCAAAACTTCTTTGTGTGTTTCGGTCTGACCGATTCCTCCATTTCGGTCATACCGAGATCACTAAGTCGATCTAGGTTTTCAATCTCGGTGCAACCGATTTGAACCTTTCGGTCACATCGAGTTTCAGTAACTGCTTGCAGTTATGCATCTCGGTGCCACCGAGTTGTTCCACTCGGTCACACCAACAGGGTCGGGCTATATATACTCACGAGCAAAATTTTGGAAATTTCTCCGAAACCCCTTCGCCCGCGCATAGCTCGCTCTGCCTCCTGGGTCTCCGGACCGTCCTCCTCGTCGCCAGCCACCTCCTGTCACTGGTCTCCGCCGCCGTCAACGGAATTCTTCCCCGTCGTTGCCAGCGTAGCAAGTTCATCGCCGAACTAGGGTATGGACTCGATCACAGTGCTATCCCCGTCCGATTCCTAGCACATTGTGTTCATTATGATTCTTACCACGATTGAAACGTTTCTATCCAGTCAAAACACTCCATAGATTAGAGTTGAATTGAAAATTTAGGGTTAGGTTTCCGACGAAACCATCTCGGACCATCCGAGTTGTGGAACTCGGTACCACCGATTTGGCTCAGGCCATTGCACATGTCCCGGTCTGACCGAGAATTGCAAATCGGCGTGACCGAGTTCAGGACTTTGTGAAACCCTAGCAGTCTCGGTGCCACCGAACCGTGACTCGGTCTGACCGAGTTCACTAGTTTAGGTCCCAACAGCTGCTTCGGTATCACCGAGTTTGCAAATCGGTTGATCCGAAATGCTTTCTGTGGAAAACTAAAACTAAGTTTTTGACTCATTTTTTTGCAAAAACCTCTGCATTTTGTGATGCTCATCCACTCTATCTCATCTACAATCTATTCACAGGGTCTGCAGTTAGTGTTTGCAACATGTCTAACTAGAGTGACAGCCAGAACATGTCAGAGGAGCAGGTTCACCTGAGTGAGGGCACTAGTCCCTCTAGCAGTTCAGATGATGGTAGCAGGAGCACTCCCAGCAACTTGCCCAAAGCTGCCACCAGAACAAGGAAGAAGAAAACTTCAGAGTCTGAGGATGAAGACTATGTGGCAGTTGAGGATGAGGCCACTTCCAAGAAGAAAGTGGTTAAGAAGGAATATAGCACTGCTGCTGCCACCAAGCCAGGGATGAAGATCAAAAGGCCAGCAGGAAGACAACCCATGTCAAAGGCCAGAGCATCTACTCAAGCATCTTTGGAATCCAAACCCAAAGAGCCTGCTGCAGAAGGAAAGAAAAGGAAGGAAAGGGTCAAGAAGACCATGGCCAGAGTGATTGGAAAGGCTTCCATGATGGAAGAAGAAGAGGAAGAAGAGGTTGCTGCACCAGCACCTAAGGCCCAGAAGCTTATGGGTGATGCTATCAGGACAGGGGCTACTTCATCAAAGCCCAAAGAAGCACCCAAATAGGCCTCCAAGCCCAAGAGTGCACCTAAGAGGAATACCAGGAGTATACCAGCTACTGAGAAGAACAAGGCCCCAATGCCTGAAGTTGCTGCTGATGAAGATGATGAAGGACAAGTCCTGAGGAAGCTCAAACCCAAGATTCCAGATCACAATGATGCTCATCCTATGGCTGAGAACATGAAGATCAGGAGAGACTCGGGACTGAGGAAATGGAGAGAGACAGACCCATATGCTACAAGAAGAAGAACTACTGTTGATTACAGGTTCCACACAAAGGAACAGCAAGATTTCTATGAGACAGTGCTGCTGGACAAGAAGCCTATAGTGTGTGAAATGAGGTGGGTCGACTGGAAGTATATCAAGGAAAATGAGGAACACTATCCTGGTGTGTTTGACAGCTTCAGTGCTTGTGGAGTTGCAGACTTTGTTGGGCAGAAGCTCACAAAGTGGAATGAGGAGCTCATAATGCAATTCTACTCCACAACACACTTCTATCCAGATGACAGGATAGTATGGATGTCTGAAGGTACAAGGTACCACTCAACTATTGAGGAATGGGCAAATCTGATCAATGCCCCTAAGGAAGAAGAAGATGACTTGGATGCCTATGCCAAGAAGAAGATGGATCACAACTCTACGGCAAACATGTACAAGGAGATTCCTGAAGATGATCTTGAGACTCACTAGTTTGGGTCAGTAAAACACTTGCTGTCAGGGCTGCCTACAATCAATTGGATCCTTAGGAACACTCTCTTGCCCAAGTCAGGTGATCACAGAATGATCAGAGGCCATGCAATTAACTTGCTACATATATTTGATGTGCCGCAGAAGTTCAAGGTCATGAGCCTTATAGTTGAGACTATCAAGAGGACTGCAGGTGACCAGAAAAGAAGTTGTGGATATGCCCCACAGATCCAGGAGTTGATAAACTCAAAGATGGGCACAGGCACATACTTGTTGGATAAGGAACACTTGCCTATCTATCCTCACTTTGAGGATAATCAAGTTGTGATGAATGAGAATGAACCATCATCAGTACAAGCTCAAGAGAAGAAGGAGAAAGCAAAGAAAGAGAAGGCTGCCAAGATGCCAACTCAAGAGGAGGCATCTGAGTACTTTTTGAAAAGCAAGCAGGACCAACTTGGTTATTTGATAGCATCAACTCTGAGGATTGAGAAGGGGTTGGCCACCCTAACTCAAAACCAGGAGAGCCTGGGAAGAATCGTGGAACAAATATTCTATGATTTAGATGTCAAAGTAACTGAGATTCAGTCTGTTGTGGAGCAGCTATAGGATGACATGCACGAGAGGAAGGGCAAGACAACCACTGATGAATTTGCCAGAGTGCCTCGAGCTCAGAGATCTGCTGTAGTGCCTGTTCCAGACACTAGAGTCACTTCATCTGCACCAGCTACAGCTCCAGCGCAACCAGCTCCAGCACCAACTCCATCAACTCCAGCGCAACCAGCTCCAGCACCAACTCCATCAGCTCCATCTACTTCGACTGAAGCCTTCGTCCTTGGTGTTCTCCGGACACCACCACCTGAAGACCAAGCTTGAGAGACGTTTTAGTGCTCTGCATTTTCTATGAACTTTTTGGTAACTTGTTGCCAAAGGGGGGGGAATGTATAGATCATAGGCTTCAAGAGAGAGCGTTGCTTTTTATTCTCTCTTGCTTTGGTGGTGAACTTTGTTTGTCCTTTGATTGCTTAAGATACTATGCTATTATCTGTGAGACATTGATGATCATGTGGTTGATCATAAGCTACACTTATGCTTGTTAGATGATATTATCTTACTTATCCTTATATGATCATTCACTTTGCTTGGTGATGAGTGCATGTATTTAATTCTTATCATTTTGAGCGCTCCACCAAGATGTATGTGACATGGAAGAGTAACCCATGATCCTAACTCATTGTGCATTTGCAGTCCAAAGCAAATCTTAAGATATGCACAAATTTAGGGGGAGCTCTTGCTTTTCACATACTTCTCAAAGCAACAATATCTTTCACTCTTATTATCATTTGTCGAAGCTTTGATCTATATGTTGTCATCAATTACCAAAAAGGGGGAGATTGAAAGTGCAACTATCCCTGGGTGGTTTTGGTAATTCCTAACAACATATAGCTCATTGAGCTAACATTATTCCAAGATTAATATTTCAGGAAAAGCTCAATGAATGGCATGGCATGGATGAGGAAAGTGGATCCCTCAAAATTCTAAGGACAAAAAGTTTGGCTCAAGCTTGAAGCTCAAGACTCTACATTTTATATTTTAGTGATCCAAGATCACATTGAGTGTATAGGAAAAGCCAATACTATCAAGGAGGGATGAGGTGTTGCTTAATGGCTTGCTTGCTCAAAGTGCTTAGTGATATGCTCCAAAACCCTCAACTACCTTCCCACATCCACATATGACCTAAACCAAAAGTCAAACTCGGCCCCACCGATTCTTTCTATCCGGCGCCAGCGAGTTTCAAATGTCATAGCCACTGCCACAAACCCTAGGAAAATCGGTCTCACCGATAGGGATCTCGGTCTCACCGAGATGGGATTGTAATCTCTCTATTTCCCTTTGTAATGTTTCGGTCTTACCGAGATGAGCGGTCGGTCCCACCGAGATTGCAATGTAAACTCTCTGTTTCCCTTTTGTAACATTTCGGTCTCACCGAGATGAGCGAATCGGTCCCACCGAGTTTACCTGACCAACTCTCTGGTTAGCTTATTACCAAAATCGGTCCCACCGAGTTTGTGTAATCGGTCACACCGAGATTACGTTATGCCCTAACCGTAACCATATCGGTCCTACCGAGTTGCATCCCAGTCCCACCAAAAATCCTAACGGTCACTAGGTTTGCTGAATTGGTCCGACCGAGTTTAACCATTCGGTCCCACCGAGTTTGGCAAATTGTGTGTAACGGTTAGATTCTGTGTGGAGGCTATATATACCCCTCCACCCACTCTTCATTCATGAAGAGAGCCATCAGAACATACCTACACTTCCAATACACATTTTCTGAGAGAGAACCACCTACACTTGTGTTGAGGTCAACATATTCCATTCCAACCATATGAATCTTGATCTCTAGCCTTCCCCAAGTTGCTTTCCACTCAAATCTTCTTTCCACCAAATCCAAATCCTGTGAGAGAGAGTTGAGTGTTGGGGAGACTATCGTTTGAAGCACAAGAGCAAGGAGTTCATCATCAACACACCATTTGTTACTTCTTGGAGAGTGGTGTCTCCTAGATTGGCTAGGTGTCACTTGGGAGCCTCCGACAAGATTGTGGAGTTGAACCAAGGAGTTTGTAAGGGCAAGGAGATCACCTACTTCGTGAAGATCTACCGCTAGTGAGCAAGTCCTTCATGGGCGACGGTCGTGATGGAATAGACAAGGTTGCTTCTTCGTGGACCCTTCGTGGGTGGAGCCCTCCATGGACTCGCGCAACCGTTACCCTCCGTGGGTTGAAGTCTCCATCAACGTGGATGTACAATAGCACCACCTATCGGAACCACGACAAAAACATCCGTGTCTCCAATTGCGTTCGAATCCTCCAGACCCTTCCCTTTACATTCTTGTAAGTTGCATGCTTTACTTTCCGCTGCTCATATACTCTTTTGTATGCTTGCTTGAATTGTGTGGAGATTGCTTGAATTGTGCTAAGATAGCTAAAATCTGCCAAGAACTAAAATTGGGAAAAGGCTAGATTTTTATTTGGTCAAGTAGTCTAATCACCCCCCTCTAGACATACTTTCAATCCTACAATGACTCACATTGCCACAATTGTAGCAAGTCCTTACATGTTGCTTGCTCTTCATGCCACCTGAGTTGTTTTTGTTAAAGTTTGGCCTTGAGTTTTTCTTGCTCCAAAATTGCCTTGAAGCAAGTGCCATGTGTTCATGATATGCATACTTTGTATCTTAGCAGTTGTTCTCCTCTTCTTCCTCTTCTTCTTGTTCAACACAGAGCTTGGCCTTCAAAGCAAGGTTGGGCTTCTTTGCCCTTTGAGAACGAAGCACCGCATTGTCGGCGGTCTTGTCCAAAATGTTCATGGCCACAAACTCATCCAACACTTCGCTTGAGGTCAAAGTGTGGAAGTCCGGCCTTTGACGAATGACGGAGGACATGGCCTTGTGGTAGGGCATCATTGCCTTGAGGAATTTGCACTTGATCCAATTGTCATTCGTGTCCTTGCTCCCGTGATCTCGGAGTGAGACCGCGAGTTTGGTTACTCTCCGATAAAGCTCACGAGGTTCTTCATCTTCTTTCATTGCGAACTCACCGGCCTCATCTTGCACCACTTCATAGTTGGAGCGTTGAATGCTTGCGCTTCCCCGGTAGAGTGAGACAACACAAAGCCATGCGTCTTTGGCCAAGGCGAAGGGCCGAAGATGAGGTAGATCTTTGGGTGGAATTGCATCTTGAATGATGAAGAGAGCATTCTCATTGAATTGATTATCCGCGGCTTCCCGAGGAGTGAAGTTGCTTGGATCATGCGGATAGAAACCTTTTTCAATGATTCTCCAAAGATTAGTGTTCACATGATTTAAATGACATTTAAAGCGGTAAACCCAAGAATCAAAGTCCTCATTTTTTACAATCTTAGGGGGAGGACCGGCATGATTCAAATGAGTGGAGGAACCGGTCCACCATAAACAAGTGGTGGTTCCACATGAGCAAAGATGCCGATGCCATTCTTACCACTAGAAGAAGGAGCCTTTTCACTACTAGCTTCCCCCTTATCGGAGGTAGCATCCGTCACCTTGTCGGTGGGATTACCCACTTTCAACGGTGCGGTGGATAGTTTAAGCCCTTCAAGGAATTTAGTAAACATGCTTTCAACCTCGGTCGTCATGGAGGTTTTCAATGTCTCCAAGGCCACATTGAACTCCTCACGAGAGACAGAGGTTCCCCCATCGCCCGTAGACGAGATCGGATTCACACCGGAGTGTTCCTCCACACCGTCTACGGTATCAACCATACTCTTCGGACGGTAAAGTCCTTAATAAAGAGACGAGGCTCTGATACCAATTAAAAGGATTGATATGGTTGACTAGAGGGGGGTGAATAGGCAACTAACAATTTTTAACTTTTCTTTACCAAATTAAACTTTGCATCAAAGTAGGTTGTCTAGATGTGTAATTAGGTGAGCAACCTATATGATGCAATAACAACAAACAAACAAGCAAGCAAGAGAAGTAACACTAAAGATCTTGCACAAGTAAAGGTAAGAAATAACCAAGAGTGGATCCGGTGAAGACGAGGATGTGTTACCGAAGTTCCTTCCTTTTGAGGGGAAGTACATCTCCGTTAGAGCGGTGTGGAGGCACAATGCTCCCCAAGAAGCCACTAGGGCCACCGTATTCTCCTCACGCCCTCACACAATGCGAGAAGTCGTGATTCCACTATTGGTGCCCTTGAAGGCGGCGACCGGACCTTTACAAACAAGGTTGGGGCAATCTCCACAACTTAATCGGAGGCTCCCAACAATACCACGAAGCTTCACCACAATGGACTGTGGCTCCATGGTGACCTCAACCGTCTAGGGTGCTCAAACACCCAAGAGTAACAAGATCCGCTAGGGATAGGTGGGGGAATCGAAAATCTCTTGGTGGAAGTGTAGATCGGGGCCTTCTCCACCACTCCTGAGCAAATCAACAAGTTTTATTGGCTAGAGACATAGATCGAGCGAAAATGGAGCTTGGAGCATTAATGGAGCTTGAGAGGGAAGAGGTAGGTCAACGGGGAAGAAGGGGACCCCCTTTTATAGTGGGGGCAACAATCCAACCGTTGCCCCACTAAACAGCCCCACAGAGGGCGGTAGTACCACTTGGGGGCGGTACTACCGTTGAGCCAGCGGTACTGCCGTTCCAACTAGCGGTACTACCACGCAAAGGAGAGAAGAAGGGACCTGGACACAGAGAGGTACTACTGCGGAGGTAGGGGCGGTACTACCGCCTCTACTGCCGCAACTAGTGCCGCAAAACCCGACACGAGAAAAAGAGCCCTTGAGTCGAGGCGGTAGGAACCTGGCAAGTCAGCGGTAGTACAGCTGCGGAGTCACCGGCGGTACTACCGCTGCGGAGCGGTACTGCCGCTTGTGACCCCTCAGCGGTACTACCGCTGGGTAGCACAGTACTACCGCTGGGACCCAGACAAGACACACAAGTAGAGAGAAGATCTCTCCATTGAAGCGGAAGAGCTCTGAGGGTGAGAAGCAGAAGTGTACGTGTTGACTCCACCCAAGCAATACCACAGCGGACCCCCTCTTGATAGTACGGTGCCCTCTATGCAACTAGACCACCGAAAGAGAAATGAAAGAGCTACACCGTCTTGAATGACACTCCGAGGGGAGGAAATCGTCTCATGCCAATGATGAATCTCTGAAACGCTCAAAGCACACGATTAGTCCGCAAACACGTTGTCATCAATCACCAAAACCACATCGAGAGAGATATGCCTCAACACAAGCCCTAATCTCTCTCGGGGGGGGGCTGATTTGGAGTTCGTTTGGGCTCCGAAGAGGGGAATCCGTCGCCATCATCATCATCAACCTTCCTCCATCACCAATTTCATGATGCTCACCGCCGTGCGTGAGTAATTCCATTGTAGGCTTGCTAGGCGGTGATGGGTTGGATGAGATTTATCATGTAATCGAGTTAGTTTTGTTAGGGTTTGATCCCTAGTATCCATTATGTTCTGAGATTGATGTTGCTATGACTTTGCTATGCTTGATGCTTGTCACTAGGGCCCGAGTGCCATGATTTCACATCTGAACCTATTATGTTTTCATGAATATATGTGAGTTATTGATCCTATCTTGCAAGTCTATTGTCGTGGAATTGTCACGGCAGATGTCCTAGTGTGAGGACTTAGTCGTGAGGCCAACGCATCTTTGTAGTAGCTTGAGAGGGGTTGAGAAAAATCGAGAGACGCAACACAAGACAAGGATTTAGACAGCTTCGGGCCACGGGAAACATCATCCGGTAATAGCCCTACATGTTGTTTGTGGCTAGATCTCACTATGCCCATGACAGAGCCGCCGCATAAGCCGGCTCCCCCTTTGTGTCTAGCCTTAGAGATTGTTTCTTGTTGCCCTGTCCCCCTTTGGGGAGCCCTGCCCCTCCTTATATATATTGAAGGGGCGGCTTACATGTAGAGTCCTAGTAGGATTAGAACTAACTTATTCTCTATTACAAGTCGGATACAAGTACGGGTCTTGCTTCCTTGTAAAGGAAATACTCCTCATGCATTTCATCTTAAGCCGGCCCACCAGAGTATAAGCCGGTCTGCTGGGCTTTGGGCCTTGTCGTCCGTCTGATCCGCCCGCCGGGTCTCCATTGAGTCACAATGTCCAGGCGGGTTACATGTAAACCGCCATGTCCGGGCGGATCGCCAGTAAGTCGCCTAGCTCCAGCCGGGTCTCTGGTGAGTCGCCAAGTCCCAGACGGGTCATACTTCCGGCCGGGTCATACCGTGGGGTATAACCCCGACGTTAGCCCCCAGTTTAATTTGGATTTATCCATGTTAAACTGATCCTCAAAATAACTCAAGAACAAATTTGACAGGTTGTGCTCTGGGTTAAATATTCTTGTAAGTCGGCACCTGAACATCTTTAAGTCCTTGTCATTTCCTTGTTGATATAAATATGTCCATATCCCCATAGAAAATCTTCTTTAACTGATATGCTTCAACTTTTTCAATGCAAATAATCCAGATATTTCTTTTTGGAAAATCCGGGTCAATAGGCCAGCTTTGGAATCAATTTGCATTGGTCTTCTTATAGAGAAATATAGCAAGAGATAATCCACTTGAGTCGGTCTCCAAAACGCCGGCTTAAAAATATTGGTCTTGAAATACTCATTTGGCTTTCAACTAGCTTGAAGATGTAACACTTGCCGGTTTATCATTACCAAAACTGCCGAATTGTAATATAGATGATGTCGGATCATGTAATTGTTGCTGATGCCGGGTTGATCTTATGATGATGCCGGGTCATAACTGAGAATTTTGAAGATTTCTCTCCCTCGTATCCATATTACCTGTAGCCCCCAAGTCTTGAGTAGAGCAAAGTGATGACTTAAGACTTGCTTCAATATAAATATTACCACTTTGAAGAAATCCATGTTGTTCATCTCAATCACTAGTCAGAATTAAGTATTCCACATATGTAGCCCCCAAGTGTCGGGTTGTCATGCTTGCAGCAACCTGGGACTTGTAATTGCCTTATGCTCATAAAACTTCGAGCAGTGTAGCTCCCAAGGGCCGGCTTAGTGAGATAATATTGAGCTGGGACTTTATATATACTTCTTGGAAAAGAACATCATATGATGTAACCCCCATCATGGGGCTTGAACCCACGTCAACAAGGTTAAGAGCTTTGTGCTTTACCAACTGAGTAGTGGACCCTTCAATATAATGGATTAAGACTTGTGTACCTTGAATTGTTGATAGGAGCAATTGCTAGCCCCCAAGGGTCGGCTCATTACAATGTGATGAGCCGGGTCTTCAATAAGTTGAGCAAAAAATGACTTTTGCATTAGCCCCCAAGTGCCATGGTGCATGCTAGCAGTGACATGGGACTTGCATATTCGATGTAATCTCAATTTGAATAACGTAGCCCCCAAGTGTCGGGTCGTAAGCCTGCAGCGACTCGGGACTATTCCTTTCTTGTAGAATAAAGCATATTCATTGATAAAATAATAGCCATTGCGCTGAAGCGACTTTGAAAACCTCAATAATATTAGTTACTGATAACCATAATAAAAATCCAGCCATGTTGGCTACTAAAGATTGGAATAACCCGGTTTGAAAACCTCAATCATTCAATATCATAATGAAAATCCAGCCAAGTTTGGCTATTTAAATATTCAAATACCTTATCTGTTTGACAAGTAAATCCAGAGTTTTAAATACCCGACGGCTCTTGGCCGTGGCGATTTAATACGCCTCCATTGTAAGCCGGAATTTTTGTAACCCGACGGCTTATAGCTTTTGAGAAAATGAAGAATTGATAACCCTTTTGATACACCAATTTCAATCTTTGATGATGGGCTTGAACTTGATCATTTATGTAAGTCATAGCTCTGTAAATCCCGCGGAGTTTAAACAACATATGCCCTGGCGACTTAACGTCAAAAGCCAGGGCGGGTAATGACCCAAATGTAGTCTTATCATGCATACAAGTAGGTCACAAGATCCCTTGGCGGTTTATCGCAAGGCGGGTCATAATATCTCACATATAACCACTGTGATATTGAATTTGTACTGCCGGTTTACATGACCTGTGCAGCAAGGGTGATAGCCCAATCCTTAGAAGCCAATGCTTCCACGTAGATGATGATTGTCATAAGCTGGCGACTTATTGTTGAGGCATATCTCTCTCGATGTGGTTTTGGTGATTGATGACAACATGTTTGCGGACTAATCATGTGCTTTGAGCATTTCAGAGATTCATCCTTGGCACGAGACGATTTCTTCCCCTCGGAGTGTCATTCAAGATGGTGTAGCTCTTTCGTTTCTCTTTCGGTGGACTAGTTGCGTAGAGGGCACCGTACTATCAAGAGGGGGTCCGCTTTGGTATTGCTTGGGTGGAATCAACACGTACCCAGCAGTAGTACCATGGTACCCAGCAGTAGTACCGCTGAGGGGTCACAAGCGGCAGTACCGCTCCGAAGCGGTAGTACCGCCGGTGACTCCGCGGCAATACTACCGCTGGCTTGCCAGGTTCCTACCGCATCGATTCGAGGGGTCTTTTTCTGTGTCGGGTTGTGCGGTACCTCGCTGCGGCAGTAGTGTGGAAGTACCGCCCATTAGCGGCAGTACCGCCCTTCGTCCGCGGCAGTACCGCCCGGTTCCCTCTTTCCCTTTACCCTTCTCTCTGCGCGGTAGTACCGCCAAAGGGAGCGGTAGTACCGCTTAACCCAGTGGTAGTACCGCTGTCTCCCGCGGTAGTGCCGCCCTATGCAGGGGCTGTTTAGTGGGGCCATGGTTGGATTGTTGCCCCCACTAGAAAAGGGGGTCCCCTTCTTCCCCATTGACTTACCTCTTCCCCCTCAAGCTCCATTAATGCTCCAAGCTCCATTTTTGCCCGATCTATCTCTCTAGCCAATCAAACTTGTTGATTTGCTTGTGAGTGGTTGAGAAGGCCCCGATCTACACTTCCACCAAGAGATTTTTGATTCCCCCACCTATCCCTAGCGGATCTTGTTACTCTTGGGTGTTTGAGCACCCTAGATGGTCGAGGTCACCACGGAGCCATAGTCCATTGTGGTGAAGCTTCATGGTATTGTTGGGAGCCTCCAATTAAGTTGTGGAGATTGCCCCAACCTTGTTTGTAAAGGTCCGGTCGTCGCCTTCAAGGGCACCAATAATGGAATCACGGCATCTCGCATTGTATGAGGACGTGAGGAGAATACGGTGGCCCTAGTGGCTTCTTGGGGAGCATTGTGCCTCCACACCGCTTTAACGGAGACGTACTTCCCCTCAAAAGGAAGGAACTTCGGTAACACATCCTCGTCTTCACCAGATCCACTCTTGGTTATCTCTTACTTTTACTTGTGCAAGCTCTTTAGTGTTACTTCTTTTGCTTGCTTGTTTGTTTGTTGTTGTTGCATCATATAGGTTGCTCACCTAGTTGCACATCTAGACAACCTACTTTGATGCAAAGTTTAATTTGGTAAAGAAAAGCTAAAAATTGTTAGTTGCCTATTCACCCCCCCCCCCCTCTAGTCAACCATATCGATCCTTTCAATTGGTATCAGAGCCTCGTCTCTTTACTAAGGACTTTGTCATCCGAAGAGTATGGTTGATACCATAGATGGTGTGGAGGAACACTCCGGTGTGAATCCGATCTCGTCTACGGGCGATGGGGGAACCTCGATCTCTCGTGAGGAGTTCAATATGGCCTTGGAGACATTGAAAACCTCCATGACGACCGAGGTTGAAAGCATGTTTACTAAATTCATTGAAGGGCTTAAACTATCCACCGCACCGTTGAAAGTGGGTGCTCCCACTGACAAGGTGACGGATGCTATCTCCGACAAGGGGGAAGCTAGTAGTGAAAAGGCTCCTTCTTCTAGTGGTAAGAATGGCACCGACATCTTTGCTCATGTGGAACCACCACTTGTTTATGGTGGACCGGTTCCTTCCACTCATTTGAATCATGCCGGTCCTCCCCCTAAGATTTTGAAAAATGAGGACTTTGATTCTTTGGTTTATCGCTTTAAGCATCATTTAAATCATGTGAACACTAATCTTTGGAGAATCATTGAAGAAGTTTTCCATCCGCATGATCCAAGCAACTTCACTCCTCGAGAAACCGCGGATAATCAATTCAATGAGAATGCTCTCTTTATCATTCAAGATGCAATTCCACCCGAAGATCTACCTCACCTTTGGCCCTTCGCCTTGGCCAAAGATGCATGGCTTTGTGTTGTCTCTCTCTACCGGGGAAGTGCAAGCATTCAATGCTTCAACTATGAAGTAGTGCAAGATGAAGCCGATGAGTTTGCAATGAAAGAAGATGAAGAACCTTGTGAGCTTTATCGGAGAGTAACCAAGCTCGCGGTCTCACTCCAAGATCACGGGAGCAAGGACAGGATGAAAATTGGATCAAGCGCAAATTCCTCAAGGCAATTATGCCTTACCACAAGGCCATGTCCTCTATCATTCATCAAAGGCCGGCCGGACTTCCACACTTTGACCTCAAGTGAAGTGTTGGATGAGTTTGTGGATATGAACATCTTGGACAGGACCGCCAACAATGTGGTGCTTCGTTCTCAAAGGGCAAAGAAGCCCAACCTTGCATTGAAGGCCAAGGTTTGCGTTGAAGAAGAAGAAGAAGAGGAAGAAGAGGAAAGCAACCCCGAAGATACAAAGTATGTCTATCATGAACACATGGCACTTGCTTCAAGGCAATTTTGGAGTAAGAAAAACTCAAGGCCAAACTTCAACAAGAACAACTCAAGTGGCACGAAGAGCAAGCAACGGGTAAGGACTTGCTACAATTGTGGCAATGTGAGTCATTTTGTTCCAGAGTGCCCGTATGAGAAGAGGGAAGACAATGGTGGCAAGCTCATTCGAAAGGACAAATCCAAGTCCTTCCCCAACAAGAGCAACTTCATCAAGAAAACCCCTCATAAGGCATTGGTGGTTCAAGAAGAGTACCATGAGGATGATGATGATGATGATGATGATGACGATGAAGATGGTGAGTCGGTTGCCATGGCCTCTGTTGCCATTGCAAAAACTCCACGACTATCTCTCTTCGACTCACCCAATGAGAACATCACCGCCAAGTCCCTCATGGCTAAAGCCACCAACAAGGTAACTCTCAACATCAAAACTACCATCATTAATAATCCTTCCTTGATGGATTGAATTGATGAATGTGAGGGATCTAATGTGGAGGGAAATGAGTTTGAGTCCTTTATGGGTAAACTCAAGGGTAAATCCAAGAAGCATTTTGTTGCTCTCTTGGAACAACTTGGTGAAGCCAATGACGTGATCGAGTCTCATGAAGATACCATCTCCAAGATGGAGGGGCATAGTCGTGACTATGCCGATGAGATTTCAGATCTTTCCAATGCTCTTGAGGAAGAGTGTGGTCTTCGTTTGGCTCTTGAGGAGTCATACAACGATGATCATGCTATGTTAAAGAAAGATTTTGATCATGCTCTCGTGGTTTCTCGTGTGCTAAACTCCGAGAAGGCCAAACTTGGGGTTGATCTTGCTAGACTCAGAGAGGAGTTTGATCTACTTGACAAGGCTCACAAGGTCTTGAAGGGTGCTCATGCTACCCTCAAAGAGTCTCATGATCAACTCCAAGTAAAGCTAACCAAGGATAAAGCCACCTTTCCTCGTATGATGTTAGTTTATAATGCAAATGCTACTAACCCGTGTTGTGAGCATGTGCAACTTGTTGAGGAGAACACTAAGCTAACGGTGCAACTTGAGAAAGGTCTTGTGTCTTGCATACAAGGCGAGAAGAGCCTCAACGACCTCTTGACCAACCAAAAGGGAGTTGTGGCCAAGGAAGGGATTGGCTACGTGTCCAAGTCCAAGAATGAGAAGAAGAATGACAAGGCCAAATGACCTCCTCCTCTCAAGCAAACCTTTGTGAGGGAGGGTGAGGGTGCTACTAAGGAGAAGGAGAAAAACTCTGTAGGATCGAAAGTATGTCTAGAGGGGGTGATTAGACTACTTGACCAAATAAAAACTTAACCTTTTCCCAATTTTAGTTCTTGGCAGATTTTAGCTATTGTAGGACAAGTCAAGCAATCATCACACAATTCAAGCAAGCATGCAAAGAGTATATTGGCAGCGGAAAGTAAAGCATGCAACTTGCAAGAATGTAAAGGGAAGGGTTTGGAGAAATCAAACGCAATTGGAGACACGGATGTTTTTCCCGTGGTTCGGATAGGTGGTGCTATCCTACATCCACGTTGATGGAGACTTCAACCCACAAAGGGTAACGGTTGCGCGAGTCCACGGAGGGCTCCACCCACAAAGGGTAATGGTTGCGCGAGTCCACGGAGGGCTCCACCCACAAAGGGTCCACGAAGAAGCAACCACCCACAAAGGGTCCACAAAGAAGCAACCTTGTCTATCCCACCATGGCCATCGCCCACAAAGGACTTGCCTCACTAGCGGTAGATCTTCACGAAGTAGGCGATCTCCTTGCCCTTACAAACTCCTTGGTTCAACTCCACAATCTTGTCGGAGGCTCCCAAGTGACACCTAGCCAATCTAGGAGACACCACTCTCCAAGAAGTAACAAATGGTGTGTAGGTAATGAACTCCTTGCTCTTGTGCTTCAAATGATAGTCTCCCCAACACTCAACTCTCTCTCATAGGATTTGGATTTTGTGGAAAGAAGATTTTAGTGGAAAGCAACTTGGGGAAGGCTAGAGATCAAGATTCATATGGTAGGAATGGAATATCTTGGTCTCAACACATGAGTAGGTGGTTCTCTCTCAGAACATATGAGTTGGAATTGTGTATGTGTTCTGATGGCTCTCTCTCCACGAGTGAAGAGGAGGTGGAGGGGTATATATAGCCTCCACACAAAATCCAACCGTTACACACAGTTTTCCAATCTCGGTGGGACCGAATCAACAAACTCGGTCGGACCGAAAAGGTAAACCTAGTGACCGTTAGAGATTTTCGGTGGGACTGACATGCAACTCGGTAGGACCGATATGGTTAGGGTTTGGGCATAACGTAATCTCGGTGAGACCGATTACACAAACTCGGTGAGACCGATTTTGGTAATTAGCTAACCAAAGAGTTGGTCAGGCAAACTCGGTGGGACCGATTTGCTCTTTCGGTGAGACCGAAAAGTTACAAAAAGGAAACACTAAATTTACATTGCAATCTCGGTGGGACCGATTCGCTCTTTCGGTGAGACCGAAAAGTTACGAAAGGGAAACAGAGAGTTTGCAATCCCATCTCGGTGAGACCGAGATCCCTATCGGTAGAACCGATTTGCTAGGGTTTGGAAGTGGCTTATGACAAGTGAAACTCGGTGGCGCCAGATAGAAAGAATCGGTAGGACCGAGTTTGGCTTTGGGTTTAGGTCATATGTGGATATGGGAAAGTAGTTGAGGGTTTTGGAGCATATCACTAAGCACATGAAGCAAGAGGCTCATTAAGCAACACCTCATCCCTCCTTGATAGTATTGGCTTTTCCTAAAGACTCAATGTGATCTTGGATCACTAAAATATAAAATGAAGAGTCTTGAGCTTTTGAGATTGAGCCAATCCTTTGTCCTTAGCATTTTGAGGGTTCCACTTTCACATCCATGCCATGCCAATGATTGAGCTTTCCTGAAATAGTCATCTTGGAATAGCATTAGCTCAATGAGCTATATGTTGTTATGAATTACCAAAACCACCTAGGGATAGTTGCACTTTCAAACTCCATGAAGGGTAGTGATGCCAAGAAGGGAAACGCTCCCCTTCCCAACAAGGCCGGCGACTTTAACCCTTCTTATGTGTTGTCCCGCGCTAGAGATGGGCATGTTTATGCCAAATTTGTTGGTTCTCCTTATGAGTACATTGAATGGTCTATTTGGGTTTCTAAGACCCTTGTTACTAACATCAAAGGACCCATTACAAAATGGGTACCTAAAACCAAGCATTGATCTCTTGTAGGTGTTTACTTCCAGTGGGGGGTCATGGTTGCTCGATAGTGGAGCAACTAATCATATGACCGGAAGCAAGGACTTGGTGGTGGACGTGCAAAAGATTCCATCCATGCCCACCAATGTTGAGTGGGGTGATGCCTCGTCTTCTAAGGTATTGGGACTCGGCAAAGTTGTCATTTCTCATGATCTTACGATCGAGAAGGTCATGCTTGTTGAGTCCCTTGCATACAATTTACTTTCCGTTCGTCAACTAGCACTCATTGGCTTTGCCACTTTCTTTGATATTGATTCCGTGGCCCTCTTGTGGAGCAAGACTCTTAAAGTAGCCTTTGTTGGGCATGTCGAGAACGGTCTCTATGTGATTAACTTTTCGAAACGACCCACTAAGACCACGACATGCCTAATGGCTAAAGTTGACATGGGATGGCTTTAGCATCGCCGTTTAGCCCACGTAAATATGAGATCTTTGCAAAGTCTTCTCAAGGGGGACCATGTCCGTGGACTAACAAATGTTAGTTTTGCCAAAGATCGTGCTTGCAGTGCTTGCATTGAAGGAAAGCTACATGAGAAGGCTCACCCTCCCACGACTATCATCTACTCGAAGAGGCCTTTGGAGCTCCTTCACTTGGATCTCTTTGGACCTCCATCCTTTGATAGTCTTAGGGGTAGAAAGTATTGCTTGGTGATTGTGGATGACTATTCAAGATACACTTGGGTATATTTCTTCAAGAGGAAGAGCGAGACCCAACAAACCGTCATTGACTTTACAAATGAAGCTCAACGACAACACAATGCAAAGATTTTGACAATAAGAAGTGACAATGGCTCCGAGTTCAAGAACTACACCTTGGATGAGTTTTTGAGTGATGAGGGAATCAAACATCAATATTCCGCACCCTATACCCCTCAACAAAATGGTGTAGCGGAGAGGAAGAACCGGACGTTGATGGATGCGGCAAGGACCATGATGGCGGAGTTCAAATCTCCATACAACTTTTGGGCCGAAGCCATCAACACTGCGTGCCATGCATCTAATCGGCTCTACCTCCGCAAGGGCTTGAACAAGACTCCATATGAGATACTCACAGGTAACAAGCCCAACCTCAAGTACTTCCAAGTGTTTGGGTGTAAGTGCTTCATTCTCAAGAAAGGTGTCCGTTTGTCTAAATTTGAGGCTAGAGCCTATGAGGGCATATTTGTTGGTTATGCTACAAACTCTCATGCTTACCATGTTCTCAATAAGTCCATGGGACTTATTGAGGAAACATGTAACGTGGAGTTTGATGAGAATAACGGCTCCCAAGTGGAGCAAAGTGGTACTTGTGATGTAGGTGATGAAATCCCCAAGCCATAAGAAGAATGGGTATTGGTCATATCCTACCCATTGAGGAACCCCTTGTGGCCGAAGGAGAAGGACAATGTTCTACTCAAGTGGAACCTTCACCAACCCAAGACCCACACGCTTCCGAAGAACAAAGTGAGGGCCCTCAACCTCAAGAACAAGACCAAGGGCAAGATCAATATCAAGACGGTGTTGTAATATCAAGTGATGCCCAAGGTCAAGATCCCTCCTCCGAGCAAGTTCAAGATCAAGTCCCACGTGATCAATAACAAGCTCAAGAGGACGCTCAAGATGATCAAGTGACCACTCCTCATCTCACCCCTGAGGAGGAATTGGAGTGTCGTGCCGCCAAGGTTGCTTCCAAGCTCTCCACCAAGGATCATCTCATGACGAATGTGCTTGGAAGCTTAAGAAAGGGGGTAAGCACTTGTAGACAATTAGCAAACTATTGTGAACATCACACGTTTGTCTCTTGTGTCGAACCCCACAAGGTCTATGAGGCGCTCGAAGATCCGGATTGGCTCAATTCCATGCATGAAGAACTCAACAACTTCGAGCGCAACAAAGTGTGGAGATTGGTGCCAAGACCGACGGGGAACCACAATGTCATTGGAACCAAGTGGATATTTAAGAACAAGCAAGATGCCCATGGGATTATCATTCGCAACAAGGCTCGTTTGGTAGCACAAGGCTACTCCCAAGTCGAGGGTATTGACTACAGTGAAACCTTTACTCCCGTTGCTCGTCTTGAATCCATTCGCATGTTGATTGCATATGCTTCTCATCATAACTTTAAGTTACAACAAATGGATGTGAAGAGTGCTTTTCTTAATGGTCCTATTAATGAATTGGTTTATGTCAAGCAACCCCCCGGGTTCGAGGATCCCTACTTTCCCAATCATGTGCATCAACTCGATAAGGCACTCTATGGCCTTAAACAAGCCCCACGTGCATGGTATGACCACCTTACCGAGTTGTTACAAGACCGTGGTTTTGAAGTTGGGCTAATCGACCCCACTCTTTTTACTAAGAAGGTCAAAGGGGAGTTGTTTGTGTGCCAATTATATGTTGATGATATTATCTTTCTGTAGCGACTAGACCTCAAACAGTCTAATCCCTGTGCTCCGGAGTCATCCCTGGATCAGTAATGTTGACACCACATGATACTCGGAGGATTTATAACAGAGTAGCAATCACACACTTATTACGTCGAGTGTCTCAATAGAGAACTTATTGCAATAAATATGGCTTAAGGCCATCTAATAACGATAACAGCGGAAGGCTTGGAAGATAAGTGAGTCCATCAACTCCAACGGCATCACTGAGTATAGAACCACGACCTAAAAACTCCTTAATCATCGTCTGGAAAGTCTGCAACATTAACGTTGCAGCCCGAAATGGGTCAGCACATGGAATATGCTAGCAAGGTAACACATAGAGAGTAATGGAATGAAACAGCTATACTATATGCATATTTGGCTGGTGGAAAGCTCTATGGTTACAGTTTTGCATAAATCCAATTTTTCCCTACTACAAAGGAATAAATTTTATTTATCTATCATGGTGGTTGTTAAACATTGATAATGGTTGACAGCATCCTCAATCCCAATTAAACATCATCATTACAAAACCCAACAAAATTAATTTAGAGTAACATGTTGAGATTCACATGATAATCCAGGTACTAGATACTCAAGATGTCCATAACCGGGGACACGGCTAACCACGATTAGTTCAATACACTCTGCAAAGGTTTGCGCACTTTTCCCCACAAGACTCAATCGCCTCCGTTTGGTTTCTCGCACTACATGGTGTTTGAGAAGATGGATGATCGAGACATAGTCTTTCAGAGGCGCTAGCACCTTACGATCGGGTAAACCGTACCACCTACATCCCCTACATCTGCTAGTCTACCACTGTAAGAGTTTGCACGACTTAGTCAACTATGCTAGAGCCCATAATATCTTGTGGCTGCACACAGAAGTTTCTAGCATGCAAAATCTCATGATCCCTTTGAGCCTGGGTGGCGGTCCAAAAGAAAACAAGCAAATCCTGGATTACCCAGGTGCCTCAATCCACCCAGATGTGTGTTTAAGTTGCCACCTTAAATAAACCATTAATTAACAAACTCACATCTGTCATGGATATCACTCACCCAATCCACGTTTACTAGCATAGCATGGCATAATGGCAAACGTAGAAGTAACTCCCAAAGGTTTGATAATATAACAGGTAATAGGTACTACCTCAACTACTTCCCATCCCACACTTTAATTAGATCCTAAGCATGCAATGTTTGAGGTTTGATCTAATGCAATAAAACTAGGTAGTAGGAAAGGTATGATCAAGTGTTACTTGCCTTGCTGATGATCCGCGAAACCTAGAGATTCGAAGTAATAGGCGACGCACTTCGGGTATTCTATCGCAGACAAACAAACAAGCATACAATAAGTACTCATCTAATGCACAGGTGAAAGTCAAATAAGATAATTAACCAGAAAGTTCAACTTAAGAACTCCGGTTTGCAAAAAGAATCAAATCGAACGAAGCAACGAAAGTCAAACGACGAAAGAAAACAACTTCGTTCTACTAATCGGGATCTAAGTCAAATTTTACAGTAGCAAAAACTTGTTTAAGTTGGTTAAACGGATAGAGGGTTTCGAGACGAAACTTCAGGCGCTTGAATCGTCTGATTCCGATAAACGAGCAAAAAGTTATACTAAAACGACAATCGGATCAGAAATCACGATCAGAAAAATCGAGGATTTAATCCGAGAAAAATAAAAACGACGAACGTTCGCTAGAACGAACGAACGGACGAACGCTCGCTAATTAAATAAATCAGAAAACCGATCTATTTAAAAAACCGAAACTAAAAAAACCGACGGAAAAACCAAACGGTTTTTCGAAAAAAACGGCGGCACGGATTTCGAGGCGAGGCGAACCTCGGGCAGCGGCGGCGGCGGCGGGCGGCGGCGGCAGCGGGGCGGCG
>NC_041390.1:514388278-514611792 GCF_002162155.2 Triticum dicoccoides
TGGCGGCTAGGGTTTCGGGGGCGGCGGCCGGGCCTCGGGCTTGCTCCCCCTGGCTTATAAAGCCTTGGCGGGCCGGAGTCCCGGTCGGACACGGCCCGTAGGTCGGTGCGCTTTAAAAAAAATATTAACACGCAGAAGAAAAAAATAAAAAGAAATACTAAACGGACTCCAAAAATTCCGAAATAAATTTTCCCGGGCTTCTAAAATCAAGCCGCACAAGGTGAACATTTATTTGGGGCCTAAATGCAATTTTGAAAAACGCACATTTTTCCTAAATTCAAATAAAATAACGAAAAACTCCGAAATAAAATCTTATTTGATTTTATTATTAAATCCTCAATATTTCTTTATTTTGGGAAAGTCATTTTATTCCCTCTCTCATATTTTTGTAATAGAAATAGTTGATGATAAAATAATAAAAATCAAATGATCCTATTCTCAAAATTTGAGAAAACTCAAATATGAAAATAATGAATTTCTCAACTCTCTCCGTGGGTCCTTGAGTTGCGTAGAAATTTCTAGGATCAAACCAAAGCAAAATAAAATATGATATGCAATGATGATCTAATGTATAACATTCCAAATTGAAAATTTGGGATGTTACAAACCTACCCCCCTTAAGATGAATCTCGCCCTCGAGATTCGGGTTGGCTAGAAAATAGGTGAGGGTGGTCCTTGAGCAAATCTTCCTCTCGCTCCCAGGTGTCTTCATCCTCTATGTGGTAGCTCCACTGAACCTTGCAAAACTTGATAACCTTGCTGCGAGTGACTCGGCTGGCAAACTCGAGAATCTTAACTCATTTCTCCTCATAGGTCAAATCGTTATCCAACTGAATTGTTTCCAATGGCACTGTGTCTCTCAAGGGTATGTCAGCCATCTCCATGTGACACTTCTTCAACTGAGAAACGTGGAACACATTATGAACTCCTGACAATCCTTCGGGCAATTCCAACTTGTAGGCCACTTCTCCCATACACTCCAAAACTCGATATGGTCCTACAAATCGTGGCGCTAACTTTCCCTTAACACCAAAATGCTTTGTTCCCCGAAGTGGAGATACTCAAAGATAAGCTCTATCTCCAACTTCGTAAACTGACTCCTTGCGTTTAGAATCTGCATAACTCTTCTGTCTGGACTGAGCTACCTTGAGCCTATCGCGAATCAATTTCACCTTCTGTTCAGACTCTCTAATCAAATCAGGCACAAACAACTAGCGGTCTCCAACTTCGTCCCATGACAATGGTGTCCTGCACCTCCTTCCGTACAAAGCTTCGAAAGGGGCCATCTTTAAACTGGTTTGGTAACTGTTGTTGTAAGAGAACTCCGCATATGGCAAATT
Source organism: Triticum dicoccoides (assembly GCF_002162155.2). Lineage (NCBI taxonomy): Eukaryota > Viridiplantae > Streptophyta > Magnoliopsida > Poales > Poaceae > Triticum > Triticum dicoccoides. The sequence goes on from NC_041390.1 coordinate 514,389,619, forward strand.
GTCGTCCCAACTAGATCTGCAATCTAGCGCACAAGCTCTCAGCATATCCTCCAAAATCTGATTGACTCTCTCGGTCTGTCCATCTGCCTGTGGATGAAAAGCTGTACTGAATTCTAGCCTGGTACCCAAAGTTTCATGCAACTGCTTCTAGAACTTTGAGGTAAACTGGGTTCCTCTATCCGATACGATACTCCTCGGAACTCCATGCAGACATACGATCCTGGTCATGTATATCTTTGCCAACTTAGCACTGGTGTAAGTGGTCTTTACTAGGATGAAATGAGCTACTTTCGTCAACCGATCGACTATAACCCAAATCGAGTCATAGCCTGAACGAGTCATGGGTAATCCCGTGATAAAATCCATGCCTAACTTATCCCACTTCCATTCGGGTATCGGCAATGGTTGTAACAATCCTGCTGGCTTCTGATGCTCTGCCTTTACTCTCTGACACACATCACAAACTGCTATATACTCTGCAATATCCTTCTTCATTCTGGTCCACCAGAAAATATCTTTCAAATCCAAATACATCTTGGTATTTCCTGGGTGAATCGAATATGGTGAATCGTGTGTCTCTTGCAGAATTAGCTTCCTAATCTCTGGGTCATTGGGCACATAAACACGGTCTTCAAACCATAGGGTGTCGTGCTCATCCTCACGAAATCCTTTAGCCTTTCCTTTGCTTATTTTCTCCTTTATAGAGGCAATCTCCTTGTCAGTCTTCTGAGCTTCTCTGATTCTATCCATCAAAGTTGAATGAATCTCCAATGCTGCTACATAGCCTCTCGGAACTATTTCCAAACATAGTTCACGAATATTTTCTGCTAACTCCCTTGGTATTTCTCCCGTCATTAATGTATTGACATGACTCTTACGGCTTAATGCGTCAGCTACTACATTAGCCTTTCCGGGATGGTAATGCAGTCTCATATCGTAATCCTTGATGAGCTCCAACCATCTCCTTTGTCTGAGGTTTAACTCCTTTTGTGTGAAAATGTATTTCAAACTCTTATGATCCGTGTACATCTCACAATGGTTTCCAATTAGAAAATGTCTCCAAGTCTTCAATGCATGCACTACGGCTGCTAATTCCAGATCATGCGTAGCATAATTCAACTCATGAGGTTTCAATTGTCTTGAGGCATATGAAACAACTCTCCCTTCCTGCATAAGCACTGCTCCAAGTCCTCGACGTGAAGCGTCGCAATACACCTCATAGTCCTTGGTCTGATCTGGCAAAATCAACACTGGTGAAATAACCAAGCGTTTCTTCAACTCCTGCAAACTAGCCTCACATTCCTCAGTCCATTTGAACTTGGTATCCTTCTTTAATAACTCCGTCATAGGCTTTGCAATCTTTGAGAAATTCTCAATGAATCTCCGGTAGTATCCTGCGAGTCCAAGAAAACTCCGGATCTCTCCAACCGTGGTTGGTGCTTCCCACTTGGTCACGGTATCAACTTTTGTGGGATCAACTGCTACTCCTTCTCCGGATATAACGTGTCCGAGGAATCCTACTTCCTTCAACCAAAACTCACATTTGCTGAACTTGGCATACAACTGATGTTCTCTGAGCTTACCAAGTACCAAACGCAAATGCTCCTTATGCTCCTCTTCATTTTTCGAGTAAACCAGGATATCATCAATGAACACCACGACGAACTTATCCAAGAACTCCATAAGCACTTTCTTCATCATGTTCATAAAATAGGCAGGTGCATTAGTCAGACCAAATGGCATAACGGTATACTCGTGTAGCCCATACCTGGTGGTAAAAGCTGTCTTAGGAATATCCTGTTCTCGAATCTTCAACTGGTGGTATCCTGATCACAGATCGATCTTGGAAAATACCTTAGCTCCTTGTAATCGATCAAACAGATCATTGATCATTGGTAGCGGGTACTTGTTCTTGATTGTTACTTCATTCAATCCCCGATAATCGACAACCATCCTTAATGATCCATCCTTCTTCTCCACTAGAAGTACCGGCGATCCCCAAGGCGAAGAACTTGGGAGAATATATCCCTTATCCAGTAACTCTTTAATATGCTTCTTAATTTCCACCAAATCCTTTGCAGGCATCCTGTATGGTCTCTTTGATATTGTCCCTGTGCCTGGCAATAGCTCAATCAAAAACTCAATATCTCTATCCGGTGGCATGCCTGGCAACTCTTCTGGAAATACTTCAGGGAATTCCCTTACCACTGGTACTTCCTCCTGCACAACTCCTGTTAAACAATTTACTTGAGTCCTCTTTGGCACATGTCGGGATACATACTTGATCCTTCTCCCTTCTAGGGTGGTAAGTAAGATTGACTTACTAGCACATTCAATATTCCCTTCATACTTTGATAACCAAACCATGCCTAATATCACATCCAATCCTTGGGATTCCAATACTATTAGGTCTGAGGGAAAAACATAGTTACCAATCCTTAATGGTAACCGATCACACCATCTACTAGCCATATATTCTGCTCCAAGCGAGGTTACTAACATGGGTGACCTAAGGGCTTGGGTTGACAGGTTATACTTATCCACAAATCCCCTTGAGATGTATGAATGCGATGCACCAGTATCAAAAAGAACGAGTGCAGTAAATGACTTAACCAAAAACTTACCTATTACTGCATCAGGCTGAGCTTCAACCTCCTCCACACTAACGTGGTTCACCTGTCCCCTGTTGAAAGGGTTCGGCTTCTTCCCAGAGCTTCCATTGCTATTTCCATTTTGTAATTCAGGACATTCATTGGCATAATGCCCGGTCCTTGAACACTTAAAGCAAGTGACTTGGCTCAGGTCTTTCTTGGATGGGGTTGATGGGTTGGTGCGATTCTGGCCGTTGCTTCCTCCATTCCCATTACCATTCCTGGGGCCATTGTGATTGTGCGAGCTACCTCCTCCATGGGTATGCTAAAAATGTCCTCCCGGTCTAGGGGTAAAACGTGGCTTCTGCTGAGCTCCTGAATTGTACTTTCCTTGTCCATACTTCCTCTTGCGGTTCTCAATTTGCTGCTGCTTGCCTTCAATCATAAGAGTATGATCTACCATTTCCTGGTAGTTGTTGAAGGTTGCCACCATCAACTGCATGCTCAACTCATCATTCAGTCCTTCCAGAAACTTCTCCTACTTAGCTGCATCCGTAGCAACGTCATCTGGGGCATAACGTGCTAGCTTACTAAATTCCTCCACATACTGGCCAACTGTCCGTCCTCCTTGGTGCAACTTGTGAAAATCACGCTTCTTCATGGCCATAGCTCCTGCTGAAACATGGGCAGTGCGAAAAGCCTGCTGAAACTGGTCCCATGTGACAGTGTCGACAGGGAAAGTGGCTGTGAAATTCTCCCACCATGATGCTGCGGGTCCTTCAAGCTGATGTGCGGCAAACTTCACCTTCTCCGCATATGTGCATCCTGCTGTGGTCAACTCTCTAGCTGTCTTGCGGATCCAATCATCTGCTACTATCGGCTTGGTGCTATTGGAAAACACCGGCGGATTCAGCCTAAGAAAACGGGCTAAGTGATCAACAGGTGGTGGTGGTGGTGGGTTGTTGTTGTTGTTCCCCTGATTTTGATTCTGGACTAGCAACTGCATCAATGTGTTCTGCTGCTAGATCAACTGGGTGAGCTCCGGTGGAAAGGTAAATCCGGGGTCACGTCTCGGAGGCATCTGAGGTTTTAGAAAAGATGAGATGTAAGAATAGATGGGGTCTAAAGAGAAAACACTACCCATATGCACATGAGGCAAAAGCAAACAATTCACTTCATTCAATCAAACAAGGGCATACAATCGATCTAACTATCACAAAAGTGCTCGGACTACTATATTTACAGGGTGGTCTACTAGAAATATTCTTCGGTTGCAGACTCCATGATATCTGCTCCGGCTTCATCAACATAGTCATCATCGCTATCATCTAGGTCCGATTCGGTGTCGTCGATGATGATGTAGTCTTCCGGATGAATCTCCTTGGGTTCTTCGTCTTCATCTACTGGTGTAGGGCCTCCCATAAATATCCCGATCTTCATTGTTAGGTCGGCATTCTTGTCCACTGATACTTCAATTTCTTCTTCATAATCTTCACGTGTAGCCTTTAGTTCTTCCTCCAGTTCCTTGATTCTTGTCCTTGCCTTCTTCAGGTCTATCATGTCGGCGCACATCTGGTTCTCCTGTTGTCGAATGTGCTGGTTTAACCCCTGGATAAAAGCTGCAATTGATCTATCCTTCCTGGTGCTGATCATCTCCCAGTGCTCATCTCGGTGCCCACAAATCTGGTAGATAGTATCCTTGAGATCATTGCGGTAGACTTCTCCAATGCGTCCCATGGCGATGTGAGCTGCCATGCTCTTTCCTAGACTCCAAGTTGGTGCATCAAAAGAAAACTCTATGGGCTCAGTGACTGGCATGAACGTCCTTCCTGGAACTTGAACTTGAATCATCCAGCACTCTTCTTCAGGTAGAGTGGCGTTGTAGGTTCCGGTGAAGCTTGGTACTCCTATGTTCAGGTATCTAGTGACTTCCTTCAAGTGACATCCAAAGGGTGTATCTTCATCCGGTTGCGTGAACTTGTTCCTTGCATCTGCTATCCTAAAAGAGTATAAAAGATGAGGAGTCAGAAGAGAAGAGGGTGAATAGTGATCTAGGTCTGTAGCTTAGTGGTCGTGTCCTACAGTCAGCGTGTGCTCTGATACCATCTCTATAGCGACCAGACCTCAAACAATCTGATCTCTGTGCTCCGGTGTCATCCCTGGATCAGTAATGTTGACACCACACAGTACTCGGACGATTTATAACAGAGTAGCAATCACACACTTATTACGTCGAGTGTCTCAATAGAGAACTTATTACAATAAATATGGCTTAAGGCCATATAATAACGATAATAGCGGAAGGCTTGGAAGATAAGTGAGTCCATCAACTCCAACGGCATCACTGAGTATAGAACCACGACCTAAAAACTCCTTAATCGTCGTCTGGAAAGTCTGCAACATTAATCTTGCAGCCCGAAACGGGTCAGCACATGGAATATGCTGGCAAGGTAACACATAGAGAGTAATGGAATGAAACAACTATACTATATGCATATTTGGCTGGTGGAAAGCTCTATGGTTACAGTTTTGCGTAAAGCCAATTTTTCCCTACTACAAAGGAATAAATTTTATTTATCTATCATGGTGGTTGTTAAACATTGAGAATGGTTGACAGCATCCTCAATCCCAATTAAACATCATCATTACAAAACCCAACAAAATTAATTTAGAGTAACATGTTGAGATTCACATGATAATCCAGGTACTAGATACTCAAGATGTCCATAACTGGGGACACGGCTAACCATGATTAGTTCAATACACTCTGCAAAGGTTTGCGCACTTTTTCCCACAAGACTCGATCGCCTCCGTTTGGTTTCTCGCACTACATGGTGTTTGAGAAGACGGATGACCGAGACATAGTCTTTCAGAAGCGCTAGCACCTTATGATCGGGTAGACCGTACCACCTACATCCCCTACATCTGCTAGTCTACCACTGTAAGAGTTCGCATGACTTAGTCAACTATGCTAGAGCCCATAATAGCTTGTGGCTGCACACGGAAGTTTCTAGCATGAAAAATCTCATGATCCCTTTGAGCCTGGGTGGCGGTCCAAAAGAAAACAGGCAAATCATGGATTACCCAGGTGCCTCAATCCACTCAGATGTGTGTTTAAGTTGCCACCTTAAATAAACCATTAATTAACAAACTCACATCTGTCATGGATATCACTCACCCAATCCACGTCTACTAGCATAGCATGGCATAATGGCAAACGTAGAAGTAACTTCCAAAGGTTTGATAATATAACAGGTAATAGGTACTACCTCAACTACTTCCCATCCCACAATTTAATTAGATCCTAAGCATGCAATGTTTGACGTTTGATCTAATGCAATAAAACTGGGTAGTAGGAAAGGTATGATCAAGTGTTAATTGCCTTACTGATGATCCGCGAAACCTAGAGATTCGAAGTAACAGGCGGCGCACTCCGGGTATTCTATCGCAGACAAACAAACAAGCATACAATAAGTACTCATCTAATGCACAGGTGAAAGTCAAATAAGAGAATTAACCAGAAAGTTCAACTTAAGAACTCCGGTTTGCAAAAAGAATCAAATCGAACGAAGCAACGAAAGTCAAACGGCGAAAGAAAACAACTTCATTCTACTAATCTGGATCTAAGTCAAATTTTACAGTAGCAAAAACTTGTTTAAGCTGGTTAAATGGATAGAGGGTTTCGAGACGAAACTCCAGGCGCTTGAATCGCCTGATTCCGATAAACGAGCGAAAAGTTATACTAAAACGAAAATCGGATCAAAAATCGTGATAAAAATCGCGGATTTAATCCGAGAAAAAGAAAAATGATGAACGTTCGCTAGAACGAACGAACGGAAGAACGCTCGCTAATTAAATAAATCAGAAAACCGATCTATTTAAAAAAATCGAAACTAAAAAAACCGACAAAAAAACCAAACGGTTTTTCGGGAGAAAAAAAACGGTGGCATGGATTTCGAGGCGAGGCAAACCTCGGTCGGCGGAGACGGCGGCGGCTGGCGGCGGCGGCGGCGCGGCGGCGGGCGGCGGCGACGCGGCGGCGGGCGGCGGCGGCGGGGCGGCGCGGGCGGCGAGGCGCGGCGACGGCGGCGGCTGGCAGCGGTGCGGGCGGGGCGCTCGGGCGGCTAGGGTTTCGGGGGCGGCGGCTGGGCCTCGGGCTGGCTCCCCCCGGCTTATAAATCCTTGGCGGGCCGGAGTCCCGCTCGGACACGGCCCGTAGGTCGGTGCGTGTTTTTTTTAAATATTAACGCGCAAAAGAAAAAAATAAAAAGAAATACTAAACGGACTCCAAAAATTCCGAAATAAATTTTCCCGGGCTTCTAAAATCAAGCCGCACAAGGTGAACATTTATTTGGGGCCTAAATGAAATTTTGAAAAATGCACATTTTTCCTAAATTCAAATAAAATAACGAAAAACTCCGAAATAAAATCTTATTTGATTTTATTATTAAATCATCAATATTTCTTTATTTTGGGAAAGTCATTTTATTTCCTCTCTCATATTTTTATAATAGAAATAATTGATGATAAAATAATAAAAATCAAATGATCCTATTCTCAAAATTTGAGAAAACTCAAATATGAAAATAATGAATTTCCCAACTCTCTCCGTGGGTCCTTGAGTTGCGTAGAAATTTCTAGGATCAAACCAAAGCAAAATAAAATATGATATGCAATGATGATCTAATGTATAACATTCCAACTTGAAAATTTGGGATGTTACACTTTGGTTCCCCTAACAAAGCTTTCAATGAGGAATTTACCGCTCTCATGACCTCAAAGTTCGAGATGTCTTCCATGGGAGAGTTGAAATTCTTTCTCGGGTTCGAAGTGAAGCAAAGGAGAGAAGGAACTTTCATCAACCAAGACAAATACACTCAAGACATGCTTAAGAGATTCAAGCTAAGTGATGTCAAGCCAGCGTCCACTCCCATGCCCACCAAGTGCCAACTTGACATTGATCCCAATGGTAAAGCGGTGGATCAAAAGGTATATCGCTCCATGATTGGCTCCTTGCTTTACCTGTGTGCATCTAGACCGGATATCATGTTGAGTGTGGGAATTTGTGCACGGTTTCAAGCCACGCCTAAGGAAAGTCACTATGTGGCGGTTAAACGAATCTTTCGATATTTGGCTCATACCCCAAACTTTGGCTTGTGGTACCCAAGAGGAGCAAAATTCAAGCTTGTAGGTTATTCAGACTCGGATTGGGCGGGAGACAAAGTGGATAGGAAGTCCACTTCCGGAGGGTGCCAGTTTCTTGGTTGCTCTTTGGTAAGTTGGTCTTCCAAGAAGCAAAGTTGTGTGTCTCTCTCGTCCACGGAAGCGGAGTATGTGGCTGTCGGTAGTTGTTGTGCACAACTTTTATGGATGAGGCAAACTTTAAAGGATTACGGTGTCACTTGTGACAAAGTGCCTCTTTGGTGTGACAATGAAAGTGCCATCAAGATTTCCCTCAACCCAGTGCGACACTTCAAGACAAAGCATATTGAGATTAGGTATCACTTCATCCGGGATCACATTAGGCGAGGGGACATCGAGCTCAACTATGTCAACACTCATGATAACCTTGCAGATATCTTCACGAAGCCTTTGGATGAAGCAAGATTTCGCGAGTTAAGGCATTAGCTAAATATCATTGATTCAAGCAATGTGACTTGAACCCCTGCACACCCCACCTCACTCAACGTGTTGTCTAGTTTAGGTGTAGGCATGGACATAGTGGGAGTGTTGTTCTCTCAATGAACTTTCCCTCCCCTCATAATGCATAAACTAACCAAACTCTTTCACATTAGCCATTTCTTTACGGCACTTGTGCTTCAAAGATGAGTGTTGGTCATGGGCCCAAGGTTAAAATCTTCGCGGTGCCATACCTCTAAACTCAAACATAGGTGGCCTCGGCCACCGCCCTCTCTTAGAGAGGTGTGTGTTTCTCGTTCTCTTTGTCGTTTTTGTGTGTGTGTTTCGTTCCCGTTTTCTTTTCGTTCTTTTTCGAGATTTAAGCCCTTTTTGCCTAGTCCTCTCTGCGGCTGAGCGGTACTACCGCTGCGATTGCGGTACTACCGCTTATGAGGGTTAAGTGGTACTACCGTCCTCACCAGCGGTACTGCCGCTGAGGGGCGGGCGCTGGGGGTTATATCAGGGCGGGGGAGTTATTTTCTCCCCATACCCATTCGCCCCCACTCGCTCGTCTTCCTCGTCGCTCCACGATGCCTCGTCGCGGGAGGGCACCGGCTGGCCGCCATTTTCCAGCCACTTCTCTCCATTTCCTCTGATGAAGTCGTTCTCCATCTCATCCTCCAGCCATGGATGCCGGTATTGCCTCCATTCTCGGTTTCTCTTTGCCTAGATCTTGCATCTAGTTCTTAGGGGCAATAGGCATTGTTTTCTAGTTTTTTGGCAATGAAGAGGCTTGTGGTGGATGGAGATTGCTTCAAGGCTCTTTGGATTGATGTTTGGTAGGATAAATTTTTGAATTTGGCATCCTGGTAGTGCCGGATCTGACCACGGCGGTAGAAAACCATTGTTCCCCATTCTGAGCGATACTACCGCTCACCTAGAGCGGTACTACCGCACGAGCGGTACTGCTGCTCACCATGAGCGGTACTGCCGCACGAGCGGTACTACCGCGGGTAGATAGCGGTACTACCGTCGGATGCCCAGTTCCAATATTTTCTACCTCACCTTGATCCTTTTTGTCCCGTTTGGTGGCTTATGCTCTCTTCTTTCGTATGTTTCTTCCGGTCTTGTGTTTGGTTCCAGGTGATGATCATCCTGAGCAGCAGGTCTGCCGTGTCAACCCCAGGCGTGCAACGTCAAAGCGCTATTGCACCTCAGAGCCAGCTGGTGGTTCCTCTAGTACTCAACCGCCACCAGCAGGCGCATCCTCAAGTGCTCCACCACCACCTCAGCAGTCGAAGATATCCGCCAACAAGCCAAAGGGAAAGACTGTGACTAAGATGACTGCCAAGGAGTTTTGGGCAAAGCATCGCCGCAACCCCTATGAGGAAGACCAAGATCCCACTTTGGTCAACCGCCCGTTCTGGAACCGCTTTCAGTTTGCCATCTATTTTGATGTGATCAAGGCCAAGAAGAACCTCTATGTTGATGTACGCTCCATCGACGCAGATGCTATGGAGAAGGACCCTGAGTAATTTGGCGAAGCCCTTCAGATGTGTTCTCAGCTGAACATTCTCAGGATCATGCAGTTCAACAAGGATTTTGATGCAGATTTGGTGGCTGAATTCTTTGCTACCGTTCATCTTGGAACTGATGCCGACAGAACTCTGACTTGGATGACCAATGGCAAATTGCTTTCCGTCAAGTGGCAGGCCTTCATGGAGTTACTTGATGTGGAAGATCACAGGCTTGAGACTCCAGTCGGCTTCCGCCCTCACCGCAATGCTACATCCACTCACAAGCAAGCCCTTTGGCCCTACTGTACTGTGAAGGTTAACCCACTGACTAAGAAGGAAACCTATGAGTTGTCTGCCTATCTGGACATCCTTCATCGTGTCTTCCGTGAGACTCTCTTCCCTCGCATCAGGAATCTGGATATGGTCCACTCCTATCTCATGGACAAGCTTCTTTTCTGCCAGCATGAGAAGGAAGCAAACACTGGAGAGAGCCTGGACATTTCTCATGTTATGTGGTCTGAACTTCTCTCTACCATTTCTGAGCGCAAGTGCCCGATATATGGTCCATTCATCATGAGGCTCATTGAGAAGGCTGATACGTCTCCAACGTATCTATAATTTTTGATTGCTCCATGCTATATTATCTACTGTTTTGGGCAATATTGGGCTTTATTATCCACTTTTATATTACTTTTGGGACTAACCTATTAACCGGAGGCCCCGCCCAGATTTGTTGTTTTATGCCTATTTTAGTGTTTCGAAGAAAAGGAATATCAGCCGGAGTTGAAACGGAACGAAATCAACTGGAGAAGTTATTTTTGGAAGGAAACCCACCTGATGGACTTGGACCCCACGTCAAGGAAGGACGAGGAAGCCACGAGGGTGGGGGCGCGCCCACCCCCTAGGGCGGGCCCCCTGCCTCGTGGGGCCCTTGTGGCTCCCCTGACGTACTCCCTGCACCCATATATACCCACGTATCCTAAAACTTCCAGAACAGAGATTAGATCGGGAGTTCCGTCGCCAGAAGCCTCCGTAGCCACCGAAAGCCAATCTAGACCTGTTCTGGCACCCTGCCGGAGGGGGCAATCCTTCTTCGGGCCATCTTCATCATCCCGGTGCTCTCCATAACGAGGAGGGAGTAGTTCTCCCTCGGGGCTGAGGGTATGTACCAGTAGCTATGTGTTTGATCTCTCTCTCTCTCTCTCTCGTGTTCTTGAGGTGATACGATCTTGATGTATCGCGAGCTTTGCTATTATATTTGGATCCTATGATGTTTCTTCCCCCCCCCCTCTTCTCTCTTGTAAGGAATTGAGTTTCCCCTTTGAAGTAATCTTATCGGATTGAGTCTTTAAAGATTTGAGAACACTTGATGTATGTCTTGCCGTGGATATCTGTGGTGACAATGGGATATCACGTGATTCACTTGATGTATGTTTTGGTGATCAACTTGCGGGTTCCGCCCATGAACCTATGCATAGGGGTTGGCACACGTTTTCGTCGTGATTCTCCGGTAGAAACTTTGGGGCACTCTTTGAGGTCCTTTGTGTTGGTTGAATAGATGAATCTGAGATTGTGTGATGCATATCGTATAATCGTACCCACGGATACTTGAGGTGACATTGGAGTATCTAGGTGACATTAGGGTTTTGGTTGATTTGTATCTTAAGGTGTTATTCTAGTACGAACTCTAGGGCTGTTTGTGGCACTTATAGGAATAGCCCAACGGATTGATTGGAAAGAATAACTTTGAGGTGGTTTCGTACCCTACCATAATCTCTTCGTTTGTTCTCCGCTATTAGTGACTTTGGAGTGACTCTTTGTTGCATGTTGAGGGATAGTTATATGATCCAATTATGTTATTATTGTTGAGAGGACTTGCACTAGTGAAAGTATGAACCCTAGGCCTTGTTTCCTAGCATCGCAATACCGTTTACACTCACTTTTATCACTTGTTACCTTGCTGTTTTTATAATTTCAGATTACAAATACCTTTATCTACTATCCATATACCACTTGTATCGCCATCTCTTCGCCGAACTAGTGCACCTATACAATTTACCATTGTATTGGGTGTGTTGGGGACACAAGAGACTCTTTGTTATTTGGTTGCAGGGTTGCTTGAGAGAGACTACTTCATCCTACACCTCCTACGGATTGATAAACCTTAGGTCATCCATTTGAGGGAAATTTGCTACTGTCCTACAAACCTCTGCACTTGGAGGCCCAACAACGTCTACAAGAAGAAGGTTGTGTAGTAGACATCAAGCTCTTTTCTGGCGCCGTTGCCGGGGAGGTTAGCTTTTGAAGGTATATCTTTAGATCTTGCAATCGAGTCTTTTAGTTTCTTGTTTTATCACTAGTTTAGTTTATAAAAGAAAACTATAAAAAATGGAATTGAGTTTGTCTCATACGCTTCACCTTTTTAATATCTTTCGTGAATATGATGGAAAGGATAATTGTGCTCAAGTGCTAGAAGAAGAAATCTATAAAATGTTTGGCACTAAATATTTGAATGATCAGCATGATTGCAATGTTGTTAGTATGAATTCCTTGAATATCCATGATGCTAATGATATGCAAAGCCACAAGCTTGGGGAAGCTATGTTTGATGAAGATGATATTTTTTGTCCCCCAAGTTTTGATGAGCAAATCTATTATGATGAAAGCATGCCTCCTATTTATGATGATTATATTGATGAAAGTGGAATTGGAGAGGTCATGACTTTATTTTGTGATAAATCCACTATTCCGGAAGAGGTTCCAATTGATTATGAGAACAAAGTTGCTATCTATGATGATTATTGTGATGACTTGTATGGTATAAATAATAATGATATCCATGAAACTTGTCATCATGATTTTAGTTTTCAATTGGATTATGCCTCACATGATAACTATTTTCTTGAGTTTGCTCCCACTATTATTCATGAGAAGAATTTTGCTTGTGTGGAGAGTAATAAAATTTCTATGCTTGTAGATCACGAAAAGAATGCTTTAGATGTTGGTTATATTGTTGAATTCATTCATGATGCTACTGAAAATTATTATGAGGGAGGAATATATGCTTGTAGGAATTGCAATAATATCAAATTTCCTCTCTATGTGCTTAAAATCTTGAAGTTATGCTTGTTTTGCCTTCCTATGCTAGTTGATTATTGTTCCCATAAGTTGTTTGCTCACAAAATCCCTATGCATAGGAAGTGGGTTAGGCTTAAATGTGCTAGTCATATTCTTCATGATGCTCTCTCTATATTTCAATTCTTATCTTTTAGGTGAGCATCATTGTCATTATCATGCCTAGCTAGGGGCGTTAAACGATAGCGCTTGCTGGGAGGCAACCCAATTTTATTCTTGTTCCTTGCTTTTTGTTCTTGTTTAGTGTAAGTGCATCTAGTGCCACCCCTAGTTGGTTTTGGAGTATTGACGACAAACCTAGTTGAGGGACTAATGTGTTTGTGAGAATTGCAGGAAAACACAGGTAGAAGTCCCTCATTGATTCGGTTTTACTACTAGAGATGACCCCTAAAAATGTATGAAGACATTGAAGACAAAGGTGGTATATGAAGATATTCACATTGAAGACTATGACAAAAGAAGACACGTTATGAAGCTTATGGAGCTCGAAGACTTAGATCTTTCGTAGTTCTTTTTCTTTTGTGTTGAGTCATAGGAACCACCGTACTGTTAAGTGGGGTCCAGGAGAACCAGTCAGAATGACTGAAGTGATGCCTAAACCAAAACCTATGTCTTCGAGTGAAGACAATGAGAGCGAATCTTGTCCAGAGCCGGACAAGTTAGCTTTGCTCGCAGCCCAAGTAAAGTTGCCACGAGAGTTTGAAATCTGACCGTTGCGACACGTGTCAGTTCCTTAGTGACCCAGGGTCATTTTGGACAAATCAGGTCGGGTTGCCAAGTGGCTATAAATAGCCCACCCCCACAACCATAAACGGTTGGTTGCTCAGATTTCAGTGCATGGCTTTTGTCGTTTGAGAGCAACCCACCTCGAAGCCTTTGAGAGAAAATTCCTAGCGAGGAGAAAAGCCCTAACCACCCAGAGCCAGAGTAAATTGGGCATCACTTAAGTCTTCTTGTCTGTGTGATCTGAAGACTTATTACACTTGAGGACTGTGAATCCTCCAGACGGTTAGGCGTCGCGTTCAGAGCATCCAAGAGACATTGTGGATTGCCAGTGAATGAAGTTTGTGAAGGTTTGGGAGTCTACCTTGAAGACTTACCAGAGTGATTGGGCGAGGACTAAGTGACCTTAGCTCAAGGAGAATACGGTGAGGACTTGGTGTCCTGAACTGTGTGTTCAGGCTTGGGTGTCCGGGACTGTGTGTCCTAAGGTTTAAATACCTAGCCGCTCCAACCAGACGTGCAGTTGTCACAGCAACTGGAACTGGTCCAACATATCATTGTCTTCAACGAGTCACTGGTTTCATCTTCACTTCCTTTTCTTACTGTTACTCATTGTGAAGCCATTGCATGCTTGCTTTATCTTTTGTCTTCACAACGTGAATGTATGATTTGTTTGGCTTCATAACTTCTTCCTACCTGATCCTTATTACACTGAAGCTGTTTGTCATTGTGCTTTCACTCTATTGAATACATGACCATGGCTGGCCTAGTGTAATATAACTTCCGCTGCATAGTAATAGGCATAATCTTTGCTGTTTGTCTTCATAACTCTCACGTTTTGAAGACTTTCATAAAAATCGCCTATTCACCCCCCTCTAGTCGATATAACGCATTTTCAATTGGTATCAGAGCAAGGTGCTCCCTTGTTCTGTGTGATTCGGTTTAACCACCTGGAGTTTTAGCTATGTCGACTGCAGGGATAATCAAAGTCTCCGCTGCTTGCCCCGTCTTCGATGGAACTGAATATCCCTACTGGAAGAATAAGATGCACATGCATCTTGAAGCTATTGACGTCGACCTATGGTATGTCATCGAGAACGGCGTTCCCAAGGCTGGAGAAGGTGTCACTGCTGCTGATGTCAAGAAGTTCACTCAACTGGACTCTACTGCCAAAAATATCATCTGTGGTCATCTGACAAAAGGACAGTATGGCCGTGTGAGCGCCTTGAAGACATCCAAGCTGGTCTAGGACTGGCTCTCCAAGGTCAATGAAGGCGTCTCAACCCAGAGAGATCAAAGAATCAGTGTTCTTCGCAACCTCTTCAACCGCTTCAAGCGAAATGACAATGAGAATGTCCAACACACATTTGACCGGCTCACTGACATCACAAATGAGCTTCAAGCCCTTGGCGCCACTGAGATCACCAAACATGAAATCGTCAAGACGCTGCTGAGATCACTTGATAGTTCGTTTGACATCCTGGCCCTGATGATTCAAGAACGTCTTGATTTCAAGACACTCGATCCGTCTGACATACTTGAGAGGCTCAACACACATGAGTTTCAGCTTTCTGAGAAAAGAGATATCTACGGTCCAAACTATGGGCGAACTCGTGCCTTGAAGGCAAAAGCTGTTTCCTCATCTGAAGAAGAATCTGACTGCAGTTCTGATGATCCTGAAGACATTGGAAGAGAACTTGCAATGCTAGTGAAGAAGTTCCAAAAATTCACCAAGAAGAAAGGCTTTAGAAAATCTTCACGATCAAGCTCAAGGAATGATGAAGCTTCTGCTCATGACTACAAGAAGAAAACATGTCACAAGTGCAAGAAAACTGGACACTTCATCTCTGAGTGTCCACAGTGGGACAATGAGAACAGAAGGAAGAAGAAGAGCAAGGAATATGATTCTGACGACAAGAAGAAGAAGAAATACTCAAAGTCTTCTTCCAAGTCTTCCTCAAAGTCTTCATCACACAAGAAGAGCTCATCTGGCAAGGCACGTGCGTTTGTTGGCAAGGAGATGGATTCAGAGGAGGAGTCCGCATCTGAGGAGGCAGAGGTGGAGTCTGAGGAGGAGTCTGATTCTGGCATTGCGAGTCTGGCTACAGCATACGTCGCCAAGTCCATCTTCAACACTGAAGACAATGACTGC
This sequence comes from Triticum dicoccoides, assembly GCF_002162155.2. NCBI lineage: Eukaryota > Viridiplantae > Streptophyta > Magnoliopsida > Poales > Poaceae > Triticum > Triticum dicoccoides. The sequence continues at coordinate 514,405,356 of NC_041390.1, forward strand.
ATCACCGACACCGACGCAAATGACAAGAACGACTCCACTCCTACCTATTGCTTCATGGCACGCGGTGCCAAGGTAAACACACGCACTACTCGCTATCAAACATCTAGTGACGATGACTCTGACTGTGATTCAAAACCCAGCTACAAAACACTTGCTAAAATTGCAACTGAACAACAGAAAGCTATGGAACATATTCAAAAACTGTTAGACAGAAGCGATGATCTGTTGGGTGCTGAAATGACTCGATCTGAATCCTTAATTGAAGACATAAAAAACCTTCACGTTAAGTATCAAGAACTTGAAGATCGTCTTGATACTCTCTCAACAACTCATGAAAAGCTTTCCTATGATCATCTTCAAAGGAAGCAAGAACTTGAGAAATTGAGAGCGGCTCATGAAGATCTTCAAAAGGAAAACGAGTCACTTCGCGCCAAACAGATCAGTCCCGCTCAGGAAGGATTTGAACCACCATGTCTTAAATGCATTGAGCGTGATAATGCTACTTCTGTTGCTGAATGTTCCACTGCTACTGCTGTTGCAATATCTTCAAGTGTTGATGTGGTAACTAACCCCTCTGCTGAGGATACCACTGCTATTGCTGATGAGAATGCTAGGTTGAAGACATTGCTTGAAACAGGGATGTACAAAAGTCTTAAAGGACATCAGACATTATGTGATGTCCTCAAGAAGCAGATTCTGAACCAAAACCCTAGGAAAGAGGGTGTTGGGTTCGTGAGGAAAATAAATGCAGATGGCTCTTACTGGAAACCTGAGCAGTACCCCAAAACCACATGGGTTGCTGCAAAAGAACTTTCAGCAGATCCATCCAATTTATCTGGCTTCACTTGTGCTAACCCCATTATCATTGATGAATCCCTTGATGCAAACTATAAACTGTTTAAGAATCGGAATGGTGAAGTGTTTGCCAGGTACATTGGTACTAACTGCAGGAATGGACCGCCTATGAAGAAGATCTGGGTTCTGAAAAAGTGTTTGGAAAATCTTCCTGTGAATGTCTTCATGACACCTCACTTGAAGAAGACAAACCTCAGACCAAAGGCTTCATATGGTCCAAAGGCTTCATACAAACAGAGGACTCACCTGAGTCACACTAACGCAAATGTTTTGCAGGGAAACCATACTCAGGCATATGAATATGAGAGCGGTTCTTCGAATCGTCATGTTCATATGACCAAAAATTATTTTGCCTATTCCTATGAGTATTATTGTCCACCTGCTAGACTGTTTGCTAAGGCTTCAAAGCCAAAATTCTCAAATGCTGCACTTAGACTTATTGCTTCTAAGCCATCCTTGAAGATGTGGGTGGTTAAGAAAGCTTAACTCTCTTTTGCAGGGAAAGGTCTCCAGCAGAAAAACAAAATCTTCTGATGCTATTGCTGGGGACCTTAAAAATCTTGTAGGGTGCAAGATAAAATGCCCGAATGGCATCATTATGTACTTCGTTCCTGAATCACATGCTACTCTCCCTATTAGTTCTAATCTGGATCTAAGTTTTCATAACCCACTGGTTCGTCAAATGTTTATGCTTCACAATTCTCTTCGTGAAACCTATCCCCCTAACTGCATTGTAGGGTACGACACCAGCGACTTCAAAGTCTTCAGAATGGATTATTGACAGTGGGTGTACAAATCACATGACTGGCAAAAGAAGCCTTCTTATGGACTCAACATTACGTCCATCCGACAAGAGCCACATCACATTTGCTGACACTGGTAAAAGTAAGGTATTGGGTCTAGGTAGAGTTGCAATCTCAAAGGATCAACACATGGATAAAGTCATGCTTGTTGAATCCCTTGGCGTCAACTTAATGTCTGTCTCAATGCTTTGCGATTTGAACATGATCGTAATGTTTGGAAAATATCGTTGCCTAGTACTAATGGAATCTGACAAGTCTCTAGTGTTTGAAGGGTACCGAAAGGATGATTTGTATGTGGTAGATTTCTCGGCAGGGCCACAACTTGCAGTATGTCTTCTTGCAAAAGCTTCAGAATGCTGGCTTTGGCATCGGAGGCTTGGGCATGCTGGCATGAGGAACCTCCACACCCTTGCGAAGAAGAAGCATGTCATAGGCATCGAGGGCGTCAAGTTCAAGAAAGATCACTTATGCGGTGCCTGTGAAGCAGGGAAGATGACAAGGGCAAAACATCCTTCGAAGACAATCATGACTACTACACAACCCTTCAAACTGCTCCACATTGATCTTTTCGGTCCCACTCACTACTCAACTTTTACTACTACTACTTGCCTCTATGGCTTTGTCATTGTTGATGATTACTCTAGATATACTTGGGTGCACATAATCCTTTATAAGACTGAAGTGCAGGATGTCTTCAGACGATTCGCCAATCGAGCTATGAACAATTTTGGCGCCAAGATAAAGCACATCAGAAGTGACAATGGCACTGAATTCAAGAACACTGGCCTTGATACATATCTTGATACCTTGGGCATCACACATGAATTCTCAGCTCCGTACACGCCACAGCAGAATGGCGTCGTCGAACGCAAGAACAGAACACTCATTGAGATGGCCAGAACGATGCTAGATGAATACAAGACTCCAAGAAAATTCTGGACTGAAGCCATTGACACTGCATGTCATACAATCAATCGTGTTTATCTTCACAAGCTTCTGAACAAGACATCTTATGAACTCCTAACTGGCAAGAAGCCAAATGTCAGTTACTTCAGAGTATTTGGCGCAAGGTGCTGGATCAAGGACCCACACCACACCTCAAAGTTTGCACCAAAAGCACATGAGGGCTTTATGCTTGGATATGGAAAGGATTCACACTCCTACAGAGTCCTCAATCTCTTCCATTACAAAGTGATTGAAACAGTGGATGTGCGGTTTGATGAGACAAATGGTTCACAAAGAGAGCAACTGCCAAATGTGCTAGATGAAGTTCCAGCTAGTGAATCAATCAAGCTTATGGGAACTGGAGAGATTATACCTTCTGAAGCTCATCCTGAAGAAGAACTTATCATCGCAGCACCTGATCAACATGAAGACAATGCTCAGCCTGAAGAGATTCCTCCCAACAACAACACAGATTAGCAAGAGCAAAGTCTTCGCCCCATACATCCTCGTGTTGCCAATGAAGTGCAGATTGACAGAATAATTGACAGCATCAATGCACCTGGTCCACTCACTCGTTCAAGGGCAACTCAGCTAACAAATTTCTGTGGGCACTTCGCATTCGTATCAATATCAGAACCCAAGAAAGTTGAAGAAGCCTTCATGGAACCTGAATGGATTCAAGCTATGCAAGAAGAGCTTCAACAGTTTGAGCTGAATAATGTATGGGAACTGGTTAAGCGTCCTGATCCACGGAAGCACAACATAATAGGCACCAAATGGATATACCGCAACAAACAAGATGAGCATGGTCAAGTTGTCAGAAACAAAGCTCGTCTCGTTGCTCAAGGATATACTCAAGTGGAGGGCATTGACTTCGATGAAACATTTGCTCCTGTGGCTAGGCTTGAAGCCGTACGCATACTGCTGGCCTATGCAAATCATCATAACATACTTCTATATCAAATGGATGTGAAAAGTGCTTTTCTCAATGGCAAGATTGAAGAAGAAGTGTATGTTGCACAACCGCCTGGCTTTGAAAATCCAAAACATCCTGACATGGTATACAAGCTCAACAAGGCATTGTATGGCCTCAAACAAGCTCCCAGGGCCTGGTATGACACACTCAAATACTTCCTGAAGAGCGAAGGCTTCATACCTGGTTCCCTGGGTCCCACTCTTTTCACGAAGACATATGATGGTGAACTGTTTGTGTGCCAAATATATGTGGATGACATTATCTTCGGCTGCACCAATCAGAAGTACAGTGAAGAGTTTGGATATATGATGCAAGAGCAATATCAGATGTCCATGATGGGGGAGCTGAAGTTCTTCCTTGGTCTTCAAATACGACAACAGCGCAATGGCATCTTCATATCTCAAGAGAAGTATCTCAAAGATTGCTTGAAGAAGTTCGGTATGCAAGACTGCAAAGGCTTCACAACACCAATGCCAGCCAAACATCATCTAGGTCCTGACGACAATGGTAAAGAGTTCGATCAAAAGGTATACCGCTCCATGATTGGGTCTTTGCTTTATTTATGTGCATCTATGCCAGATATTATGCTTAGTGTTTGCATGTGTGCTCGATTTCAAGCGGCACCAAAGGAGTCGCATCACTTAGCTGTGAAGCGAATTCTTCGATATTTGGCTCACACCCCAACTCTAGGATTATGGTATCCAAAGGGCTCAGAGTTTGAGTTGGTTGGATTTTCTGATGCTGATTATGCTGGTGACAAAGTTGATCGCAAGTCTACATCAGGCACATGTCACTTTCTGGGACGATCACTTGTATGTTGGTCTTCAAAGAAGCAGAACTGTGTATCTCTCTCCACTGCTGAATCTGAATACATTGCTGCTGGATCTTGCTGCGCTCAACTTCTGTGGATGAAGCAAACACTCAAGGACTACGGCATTCATCTGAAGCAAGTGCCACTTTACTGCGACAACGAAAGCGCCATCAAGATTGCCAACAACCCAGTTCAGCACTCGAAGACAAAGCACATTGAAATTTGTCATCACTTTCTCAGAGATCATGTTGTGAAGGAAGACATTGATATCATACACGTCAACACTGAAGAGCAATTGGCGGATATCTTCACCAAGCCCTTGGATGAGAAGAGATTTTGCAAGTTACGGTGTGAGCTAAATATCTTGGAATCCTCAAATGTCCTGTGATCAGGCACACATCCTAACACTTATGCCTATTGATGACTTAGATGTGCAACACACAAAGTAAAGTATATCTTTAATCAATGAAGACATACATTATAAGTGTGAATACATTAATGTGGAATTTGACTTCAGAGCGCCACGATAATTGTGCGCCGTGTCTGGGTCTAATACTTCCTATACGGTGGGTAACGCCACCACCAAACGTTCCAGTTTGAAGTGTTTCACTCATGACGTTACCTTGCAATATCTTCACATTTGGTTTGGCTTCGAACTCAACATGTCTTCAAGATTATCTTCACTACTTTGATTATATAGATATATATATACTGGTGTTCTATCCTCTACAGCATTCACTTATAGCTATGTCTTCTTGATTGAATCTTTTGAACTAAGTGAATGTGATCGGACACGAATCTCTCTATGCTTTCTATCTCAAATTCTATCTCTCCAAGTCATATGCATTCTATTCAAACTGTCGAATGTCTTCACTATGTCCTTGTCAGCAGAAGATACAGAGACAACCATAAAGTCCGTTTTCAATGCTCATTCCTCCACATAAAATCCGGAGAAGCAGGAACGACCGCCCGACAATTTAGGCGTGCATGGGACGTGGAACAAACCCCAAACTTCCGCTAACTGGCCACGCGTTCCTCGGATGCGAACCGCCAGGGGCACCTGTGTAATAGCACAGTGCCGCCCCTGAGCCTATAAATTCACACTTACTGCGGTCATTATCTCCTTCTTCCACCCTCTCACGAACCCGAGCGCCACCGCTAGCACTCGACGACGTCGGAGACGAAGCGCTTCGCTGCCGCAACCTCTCCAACGCCGTCCTCACGCCGACCGCGGACATCGTCCTCTCCGCCGTTGCCGTAGGTGTTTTCCGTCGCCAAGTTAGGGATCGGAGGACTGAACTGCTCGGCATCAACTCCCACTTCCGTCTAGCAGTTCTAAGTGTGGTAAATAAAACTTCTTTTTACAGCCCCTTCTGATCCTATGGTTCTGTCACTTTCTACCATAAGAAGTTTGTCTTCACACAAGTTAGATCTCTCAATCTGCATCTCATAACATGCCTAGTATATTCACTTGTGCTTCATAAAGTAGTTAGATTCCTCACTTGTACTGATCTGTGGGTTCGTACAAATCTGGAACCAACTTCTTATCTATGAGTGAATGTCTTCGCAAGATGAGGTCAATGTCTTCTAAACTGATTAATCTTCAAAACCTTCTGAGAATGCATATGACCTCTTCCCCTTCCCTCGCACCTTAATGCTGTCACAGGTACATGTCCGTGGGAGAATCCTTCGGTTCTCATAGTCTGCATTCATTTGCAGAATTCCTACAGCATCACGTAAACTCTCCTGAAGCCAGTTCCTGTTGGTCCAGAAAAAGAAAGCCTTTGAAGCCATTGAAAGTTTTGAAGCCTTTCAAGTTAAAGTTTATGGCTTCAGAAGCAGCAGCAAGGAAGGGGGGCAGACAGAGACGTGAGGGAACTTCCAAAGATCTGCCTGAAGACTTGGCAGAAATGTACAAAACAGATCCAGAAGAGAGCTATGGGCAACGCAAGACCCGAATCCAATGGATTCGATGCTATTGGGCAGAACAGTGGTTCAAATACCGCTTCGTCACCGAGGAGTATGCTGAGAAAAGTGCCATCAGGAGACCATGGGGGGGCATCCGTTTCAAGAATCTCTTACCCAGGACTAGAGATGAAGCCATTGCTCAAGGCTTCTACCCATGCATGGTCCGAGGACCACAGCCTGATGATGCGCATCCATCGTCACTCCTCTGGTGTCGTGACGACAATCTGTTCAAGTGCAACTACCAGTTTGCCCAACAATCAGCGAAGCTGAACAAGAAGAAATTTGGGTTAGACTTCAACCCTGGTCCCTCCGCACCAAGGGCAGATGGCACACGCGACGCCGAACCCAATATCATCGGTCCGTTTGCCAACCTTGAGGGCCTTATCACTCACATCTTAGTCCAAGGGACTGCCGTGAATGACCCTCCAGCTGATTCTGAGTCTGATGAAGCTCCTACTGTGCCGAAGCCAAAGCAGTCAAAGAAGCAAAAAGCTTCAAAGCCAGCCCCTGCCTCAAAAATCTCAAGGGCGAAGCCATTGAAAACTGCACCTCCTGAAGTCAGTGTGCAGTCTGAAGACGTATCCCGCATCTCCAAGCCCCAGAAAGAAAAGGAGCCCCGGCAACAAACCGGCAAAGAGCTCACTGATGCTGCCATTCTGCGCAGCGAAGCCATTGATCTATCAAGCGATGAAGATCTTGGAGATGACGCTCTAGAGCAGCTTATCAACAGCAAAGAAGAAGCTGAAATCTTCAACAATTTGCCTCTCTTTGATGTCGCCATCATCCACAACTTCATCGATGAATGGTTTGCCTCACCAGACATAAGCTTCGAAGATCTGCAGCTGCTTATCGGCCTCAGCGTCGCCTTCCAAGGCGCAATTGCTTCAGAACTGGCCATTGCTCAGCGCATTGTTGAGCTGAAGCAGAAAATTGATCATGAAAAGGCTTAGTTCAAGAAGCACATGGCCAGGCTCAGCGTGCAGGAAGTGAAGAGCTTCAAAACCATGTTGCATGAGCTCAAGGAAAATTTTCTGAAGAAGCGTGCTGAAGCTCAGGGCTCGTGTGAGCGGATGAAGTCTCTGGCAGAACAATGTGTGCAGGCCTACAATGAGGCCGAGAAGCGCAAGGCACTTGGGCATCCTGGCATCAACCCCAAGATGGCCGTGAAGAAGAAGAAGCAGCCTGCTGTGAATGAACCAGAGGCACCAAGACAAGAAGGTATTCCGATTGTCTTCCCAACCGCCATGACTGGCTCGAAGCCAAAGAGTCGGTCAACCGCTTCAGAGCTTAAGAAGACACGGAATGCAGAGGCTGAAGCTAGGAAGAGGAAACACTCTGAAGCCTCTCCTTCTGACCCCACCAAGAAGAAGCGCAAGATCAAGAAAGCTTGGGCTGCTCCCACAGAGCCCTTGATGGTTGAACCCCTCTCTGTCATTCACCCCAACACAGAACGTCAGCTGACAGTTCATGAGCCTGCTCCCACAGAGGCTCCTGAAGCTGAAGACATTCCAGCAGCCGACCCCATCGCTACTGAAGACATTGGTCACTAGGACAATGTTCAAGATGATGCAGCCCTTCCTCAGCTTGAAACAAGCGAACTCATCAGCATTGGTCGTCCTCTGACGCCAATGGCACAAGATGCGTGCCGGGGTACTAATCCACGAGCACCTATGGGACCGGCGGACCGAGTCCCTTTTGGTTCGGCGGGGGCGAGGGTCGCACGAAGAGCAGATCGAGGCGAAGCACACGAGCGGTTTACCCAGGTTCGGGCTGCACGGATGCGTAAAACCCTACTCCTGCTTTGTGGTTTGTATTGAGTTCTTGCTCGGGAGCGCGGAGTGCTACAGTACACCTCAGCAGCTAACGAGACCGAGCGTGAGAGTTCTCTTCCCCCTAATCAGCTAACCCCCTCTACGTTGCGCATGGGCCTCCTTTTATATGCTCAAGGGGTCACCGACAGGTGGCAACGGAAACAAAGGGTAAAAATGGAAAGGTGCTGCGGTAGGTACAGCTACCTGCTACAGTGTATCATACCTAACCCTGACGGCAGGGGACAAGGGCATTAAATGCCCGTCTGCATCGTCTAAATAGTGCAAAAGGGACCGTCAGGGACGCCACCGCTCGCCACGATGGCTATCTTGTCAACGTCGCTTGCCACCGCTCACCGCTGGCTGCACAGCCTCCCACCATGTACGCCTGGAAGGGTCCCAGAGCGACACGTTGGTGGATGTGCTGGAGCGCGGGCGCAGAGTGGTGGCTTGCCGCGGCAAGCGCCTTGCCGCGGTCGTTGTCTTGTCGCGTCCGGGAGCTTGTCGCTTACCGGGCCTTGCCGGGACGCATGGCGTGTCATGGCAGGTTCCTTGAGATGCCTCGTTTGGCCTTCCCGGCAAGCTTCTCTTGCCGGGGTCTTGTCTCCTTAAGCGCCTTGCCTTGGTTGGCCTTCCCGGCAAGCTCCTCTTGCCGGGGTCTTGTCTCCTTGGCTTGGATACTTTGTCCTTGAATGGCTCCAAAGGAACCACGGAGGACCTTGGCGGTCACCCGGCAAGCCTTGCCGCGGGATGCTGCGACTGCCCGTGCACAAGTCCAGGATACTAAGGTACCCCTACTCTAGTACACCGACAGGAGCCCCCAGGCCTGGGCCATACACGGTGCCGAGCGCTGTTGGGCCAGGCCCAAAACAGGGCACGGGCACGCGCGGCCTAGGTTACGCCGTATCTCTCCCCGTATCCACCGCGCCCTCCCCGAACGGCACGCGTTGAATGCGGCCTCGTGGGAGAGATCGTGGGGGGTTTCTTTATTCGGAAAGGCGGAACGTCCGCCCCCTCCCTCTTTATAAGCAGGGGAAACAGGGGTAGTTCTCCCATTCATTGGTTGTTACTCCAATCTCAGAAATCTCCGCCGCTCCCTCGTCTTTCCAAAGCTGAAAGAGAGAAGCGCCCCGCCCCCCATCGCCACTAGCACCACCAACGCCGTCGACCTCCTCCACCACTTCCGCCATGGCTCCGAGAGCCAACAAGGGGAAGGTTGTGAAGTCGACCGAGGCGCAGCGGCTTGCGGCGCTGTGAAAGGAGCGGGCAGTCTTCCCCCCCCAAGCTCGCCGCGAGGGAGCTGAGGGAAAATTATTACCTCTTCTGGTCGACGGAGACGCGGGCGCATCCGCGCACGAAGGTACTTCTAGCCGCTGCTTGGAAAGTGGCTCCAAATGGATATCCATTCTTTGCCTTGTTCTTCTACTGCGGGCTCTGCCCGCCTTTCTCTGAGTTTTTCTGCGATATTATGAACACCTACGGGTTCCACCTCCTTGATTTCACCCCCAATGCCATTCTGACCATGGCAGTTTTCGCACATCTCTGCGAAAAATTTGTCGGAGTCCATCCCAATGTAGCCCTTTTTCGCCACTTCTTTATGCCCCGAGTAGAGAGAGGAGAGCCTTTATCCGGCGGAATCGCCTGGATCTCGAGGGCCGGCAAGAAGGACACTTATCTGGAGGGAGAGTTCCGCGGCAAGTGGGAGGAATGGAGAGCAGATTGGTGCTGGATTGACGAGGAGAACCCGCAGCCGTTTACCGCCCGGCGCCAAACCCCAGTAGCACGCGGCAGCGATTGGAGTGACATGGCCCCGGAAGACGATAGGCTGAAGATTGCCGTCACCCGGATTCTACGCCTCAGGCTTGCCGGGCTCACTGTAGGTGCTGTTGGCGCAGATTTTCTTTGTCACCGCATCGCCCCCCTGCAGGAACGGGGGAGACCCGCCTGGGAGTTCAAGAATGCGGCGGATATCATGAGGCTGCGGCCGGGCCTCAACTTCAACTTCACTGTTCTGGAGCTTAACGCGATGCTCCAGGAGCTGTTCAAGTACGACCCTCAACATCCCGAAGTGTTCAGGTTGCTGGGGGTGTCGTTCCGCTGTGCAACAACTCCGCGCTCGACCGCATCCATGCAATGATGCCGCTGTGCGATTCGCATGGAATTGTCCCAACTTGGCAAGAGCCTGCAGACGACGTCGTGCAGCAATTCTTCGATGGGTTGGTAGAAGTGTCGATCCGCTCCGACGAAAAGGATAGCCTCACCCGTGACACCATCGATGCGGAGATGACACGCATCGCCACTAGGCTGGAAGAGGCGGCGGCCGCTGCAGCCGCGGGCGAATTTGGATTCACCGTGGAGGAGGCAGATGCAGCAGAGGCGGCAAGCCGTGCCGAGCGAGGGGAGCCCGCCGGCGAGAAAGAGCTTGCCGGGCAGAAAGGGCTTGTCGGGCATGGTGTCGAGTCGAGCGAGCCCGCCGAGGATGCGAGCGGCTCGCTGGAGATCAACTCCTCTTCCTCCTCATCTTCAGGCAGCTCGCCGCAAGCAGAGCCTCCATCCCCACCAAGAAGGCGTCTCCGCAAGGCCGATGACGTAGTGGAGCGGCAGGCGAGTCAACAGTCGCCGCGCTGCGTGACACGCTCCACCGCGGCAAGCACTATTGCCGCGGGAGCACCTCATGCAGCGACGGCAACTGGAGCGGAGCCCTCCCGGACCACCGCTTCTGCTCCTGCCGCTTCTCACGCCGCGGCGGCAGCCGGAGCGGGGTCGTCTCAGACCACCGCCACTGCTCCCGCCAAGCGGCCAAGGGAACCTACTCCTCTGCCTCCTCGCGCCGGACGTGAGCCGGACTTCGACTTCTCCGCATTTAGCTCCAACGAGGAAGAAGAAGAGTAAGATTCTCTTGTTGTACTTGTAGTTCTTCAATTCTGGCTGTTTTGTCTTGTATCTCACTTGCTTTACTCTGAACTTATTCCTCTTTAGGACTCTGGCCCAGAGAGCAGCAAAGAGAGCCAAGGTCCCGGTGGTTGTCATCAAGGACGAACCCACTGCGACAGCAGGGGTGCGCCCGAGACAACTTTGCCGGACCCAGCAACTTTTCTCCAGAGCAGCCCCCAGCGTAAGTATATGGTTTGCTTTCTGCTGTGAAGTGCGCATGGATACTCTTCCTTTGCTGACATCTGACTGTTGGTTTGTGTAGGAGCAGAGCAGCCCCACCAGGAGCCAAGGGAGAGTCCTCCGGCAAGGGAGAGTTTTCCGGTAAGGGAGAAGTCTCCGGCAAGGGAGAGTTCTCCAGCAAGGGACAGCACCAGCGGCCCCCCGACGGCGGAGACCATGACTGCAGGACCCGGTACAGGTACTCTTCTCGCTTCAAAACTTCCCTTGGGTTCTTCTTCTTTTGATCTTCTTGGGTATTTGCTTGACTCTTCTCCCTTTTCCGGTGGTCAGACCCATCTGCTACGGAGCCGATGGGTACCGAAGTTGCCGCCGACGACGCCGCTGCCACCGAAAAGGCAGCCGGTGCTGACGATCCCGCCAGCGCAGAGGCTGCCAAGGCTGCCACCGCAGCAACTGGCGAGGGGTCTGGCGATCGCACTGACGGCCCTGAGGCCGCAGGAGCGCCAGGCGCTACGTCGACCGCCGACCCGTCCGCCGCTGCCGCAGTGCCAGGCTCCGAAGAGCCCCAGCCAGGCGTCTACTTGAAGGCTGGCGATGGCGTCTTCATCAACCTCCCCTGGGCGTCAAGCTCCAGGGCGCCGGTCGAGGGAGAGATCTTCGACGGGGAGGTGCTCGCCTCTGCTGGGCTGACGCTGGTTGACGCGCCGAGCAGCAGCAGCAACGAGCCTGAGGAGGAGTGGCTACTGCGGAAGTTGTTGTCGCTCTACCGTGCGCGGCAAGCCAAGCTGGAATCCCGCAAGGCGCTTGTCGCGAAGGCGGGAGCAGACATCGAGAAGTGCACGGAGGAGCTCCGGGGTCTCCACCAGGAAGCTCTCCGGTCCCTGGCGGAGGAGCGGGAGCAACTCGCCGAAGAGCAGAAGGCCTTCTTCCTTGAGAAGGCCGAAGTTGAAGAGCAACGGCGGCTTGCCGCTGAGAAGCTATTTGCGCAGAAGGGCGAACTGGCGCAGCGAAAGGTCAACCTTGACGCCCACGAGGAGGAGCTTGCCGCGCGCGAGCAACAATTCGGCGGAGCCCTTAAGCAGGCAGAGGATGCTGCCGCAGCCGCCGAGGCCGCCAAGAAGGAGTTGGAGACGAAGGTGGCGCAGCTGGAGGCCGATCTCAAGGCGAGTGGTGAAGATCTTGCCGCCGCCAAGGACTCCAACGCAGATCTTGAGTTGAAGCTGACCACTTTGACCAAGGCGTTGGATGGCGCCAAGGAGCAGGAGATGGCCTTGAAGGAGGAGATCAAGGCCGACAAGGCACTGCTGGCGAGTGCTGCCGCCGCCCAGAATGCTTTTAGGGAGAATGTGGAGCACTGGACGGAGAGTCTCGTGAGTGCTGCCGCAGATATCGACAGGGAGCTGGCGCAGCTGGGGGTGGAGGATCTCGAGTATCCATCTGATGAGAACCTCCAACCCAGCGCCAAGCTCACCTTGTTCTTCAAAGGCGTGGCGACGGCCCTCCAGCGACTCCGGGAGAGGATCCCAAAGCAGCTGGCCGACGAGTCGCGCAAGATCTGCGCGGGAGCTCTTCAAAAGGTGTTGATGAAGGTGGCCTTCTGCAACCCGGGCCTCAACCTCACCAACGTCCTCAAGACCCTGCCGCCGGATGCTGATCTGGAGGCGCTCAAGACCCTTGTCGCACCCATTGTGGACAAGGTGAGCGGGATCAAGAGGATCGAGGGCGATCACGTAGACTAGGCCGCCCGCTTTCTTCTTTTCTTGTCGCTGTTTGTCATGTTATGAAAACAATCTGTTAGAGCCGCGACAAGCTATCTTGTAATATAACTCTATTCCGGGAAATGATTGCAATGTTATTCCCTTTACTTGATTCCTCCCTTTGTATGTTTTTTTACCCTACGCTTTTAGGGAACTTGCCGATGCAGGCACCTGAGCCGCGAGCGCTGAGTGCGGGACGTCAGCAGCCTGCTGGCGGTGCCGCTACCGACAAGAAACCTTGTCGCAACCAGTTGCAGCTCACTTAAGTTGTTGAGCGGACTCGAAACAAAGTAAGGGCACAACTAGCTACGAGTTGGTTCCTCCGCGCACAGGTTTTCCATACAAAGTGGGGTCGTTCAAGGGAGATAACTTAAAAATTTTAAAAATCTGATTGCTCAAACTTTGGCAACTTAGCTTTTCTGTTGTTTGCTTCCCGGTAAGGCGAAACTTTCTTGAACGACGCCTGGTCCATACCATTATCTTCTCCTTTCCCCCCGGCAAACTTGTGGGCGAGGGAACCTTACTTTCCTTGAGAAAAAAGAAAGAAGAGAAAATAAAGATATGGAGCCTTACGGCTCGTTATCGCTTACCTAGGAGTAGGTGCTGCACAAAGTGTCAGATCACATATGCAAAAAATAGAAAGCGTGAAATTGACAAGATGTGCGGAGCACATGAGCTTTACTTATGCACGGGGTCTGCGCCCGGCTTTGTACAAAGGATTACATGCAACAGCGGCAAGACTTGTACAAAAGGTGGTTGCCGGAACAGGTTCCGGCAACCGCGCCTTACGGGTAAAACTTACGAAGATGCTCAATGTTCCAGGAATTGCTCACCGGAATGCTATCTTCGGTCTCAAGGCGGACAGCGCCAGGCCTAGTGACTCGTTTCACCCGGTAAGGGCCTTCCCACTTCGGCGTTAACTTGTTGGAATTCTTGGCGGACTGAACACGCCGAAGAACAAGGTCGCCTTCCTCGAGACTTCTGGCGTTAACTTTGCGGCTATGGTAGCGGCACAAAGCTTGCTGGTAGCAAGCAGCTCGCACAGCAGCCTGAAGACGGTCTTCCTCAAGGAGTAGCGCGTCATCTTGTCGCAGCTGCTCTTGCTCAAGCTCATCATAAGCGAGCACTCGAGGTGACCCATATACGAGTTCTGTGGGGAGAACTGCCTCTGCTCCATAGACTAGAGCGAAAGGTGTCTGTCCAGTGGCTCGATTTGGCGTCATCCTGATCGACCAAAGAACCATCGGCAGCTCCTCGATCCAGTTTCTTCCGCACTTGTGCAGCTTGTCGAAAGTTCTGGTCTTGAGCCCACGCAGTACTTCAGCGTTTAACCTCTCCGCTTGACCGTTGCTTCTCGGGTGAGCAACAGAAGCGAAGCAGACCTTGGCGCCAAGATCTTGGACGTACTACATGAAGGTGCGGCTCGTGAATTGCGTACCGTTGTCGGTGATTATCCTGTTAGGGATCCCAAAGCGGCAAACAATCGACCTGAAGAACTTGACTGCTGACTGTGCTGTCACCTTCCTTACTGCTTCCACTTCCGGCCACTTTGTGAACTTGTCGATTGCAACGTACAAGTACTCAAAGCCCCCGACTGCTCGGGGAAAGGGGCCGAGGATGTCAAGCCCCCAGACCGAAAATGGCCAGGATAAAGGGATCGTCTGGAGAGCTTGAGCTGGTTGGTGTATCTGCTTGGAATGGAACTGGCACGCTTCACACTTGGTTACTTGTGCAGTTGCATCCTGGAGGGCTGTCGGCCAAAAGAAACCTTGCCGGAATGCTTTGCCGGCAAGTGCTCTTGCGCCAATGTGGTGACCACATATGCCTCCATGTATCTCTACCAACAGCTTTTGTCCGTCTTCCCGGTGAATACACTTCAATTTCACACCGTTGAGTCTTCTTCTGTACAGTGTCTTGTCGACAAACTGGTACATACTTGACTGCTGGGCTACTCTTTCTGCTTCTTCTTGCTCTTCGGGAAGTTCTCCTGTCTGAAGGAAACGGACAATCTGTTGCGCCCATGTTGGAGCTTGTGGCTCGACAACAAGGACTAAAGGCAAATCTGCTGCTGCGGGAACATCCGCTTCTACGGCGAGAACCTGCGGCTCCGCCGGAGCTTGATGTTCCCCGGCAAGTTTGCCGGAGCAAAACTTGTCGGGAGCTTCTGCTTCAACGGAACAAACCGCGGGGCTTGCCGGAGCAGACTGCTCCTCAGCGCAAGGCAAATCTGTTGCTGCGGGAACGTCCGCTTCTACGGCGAGAACCTGTGGCTCTGCCGGAGCGTGACGTTCCCCGGCAAGCTTGCCGGAGCAAAACTTGTCGGGAGCTTCTGCTTCAACGGGACAAACCCTGGGGCTTGCCGGAGCAGACTGCTCCTCAGCGCTCTTGGCGTTAATCTTGGGGACCTTCTTGGCGGCGGCTTCGGGAAGCTCTGCCGGAAAATAGTCACCAGAAATCAACTTACTCTTCTTGCTCTGTCCAGTTGATGGCGTTACAGACGGTTGAGTCAGCTTGAGCACAAAGATCCCTGGTTCCACAGGTGACTTAAGTGCGGCGCACTTTGATAGGCCATCGGCAATGGCGTTCTGAGCTCTTGGAACATGCTCCATCTGTTGGCCGTCAAAGTGCTCTTCTAGCTTTCTCACTTCGTCGACGTATGCTTCCATCAACGGACTCTGATAGCTCTTGTTCACTTGGCGGACGACAAGCTGTGAGTCACCCTTGACAATGAGCATCTTGATCCCAAGGTCTGCCGCGATCCTGAGACCGGCAAGCAAGCCTTCATACTCTGTAGTATTGTTTGTTGCTTGCTCCTTGGGAAAGTGCATCTGGACTACGTACTTGAGGTGCTCTCCAGTGGGTGCGACAAGCAGTACGCCAGCGCCGGCGCCTTGCAGCGAAAAGGCACCATCAAAGTACATCAGCCACTCTTTGCTTGCTTCCTCGACGGGGATGCTCGTTTCTGGAATTTCTTCATCTGGTGTTGGCGTCCATTCTGCTATGAATTTTTCCAATGCTTTGCTTTGGATAGTTGAAGTACTCTCAAACTTGAGGCCAAAGCTTGACAGTTCCAGTGCCCACTCAACAATCCTGCCTGTCGCTTCTGGATTCTGTAGTATCCTCTTCAGCGGAAAACGAGTGACAACTGTGATCTCATGTGCTTGGAAGTAATGGCGCAACTTTCTCGAGGCCATGAGAAGGCCGAAAAGCAATTTCTGCACGCGAGAGTACCTTGACCTAGCCCCCTGCAGAAGGGAACTGACAAAGTAAACTGGGCGATGTACCATTCTCTTCTGTATCTCCTCGCGCGTCTGCGCAGATCCATCCTTGTCGGGACCAGAGCTTGTCGGGGAAGCCCTCTGCTTGTCACTGGATGCGTCTGCCGTGGTTGCTAGCTCGTCATCTGCCTCCCTCTCTGCTACTAACGCAGCACTAACCACTTGATTGGTTGCCACTATATACAGCAGCAACTTCTCTTGTGGCTTAGGTGCGACAAGTATTGGAGTAGAGGACAGGTATCTCTTCAAGTCTTGCAGCGCAGCCTCCGCTTCCAGAGTCCATTTAATTGGACCTGCCTTTTTCAATATTTTGAAAAATGGTAGGGCGTGCTCAGCAGACCTAGAGATAAACCTGCTGAGAGCAGCCACGCAACCGGCAAGTCTTTGTACATCCTTGACGCGCTTTGGTGCTTCAATCTGCTCAATGGCCTTGATCTTGTCGGGATTGGCTTCGATTCCCCGCTGAGACACGAAGAACCGAGAAGCTTGCCGGAGGGGACTCCAAACACGCACTTCTCGGGGTTGAGCTTGAGGCTGATCTTGCACAGATTTGCAAAGGTCTCGTCTAAATCTTGAATCAGAGTTGCCTTGTCCTTGCTCTTGACCACTATATCATCCATGTAGGCTTCCACATTTCTGTGTATTTGTGGCTCAAGAGCGACATGGACTACCCTTGCAAATGTTGAACCAGCATTTTTTAAACCAAAAGGCATCCGTATGAAACAGTACGTGCCACATGGAGTGATGAATGCGGTCTTCTCCTCATCCTCTTCTGCCATGAAGATCTGATGGTATCCTGAGTATGCATCAAGAAATGAAAGCAAGTCACATCCGGCTGTGGAGTCAACAATCTGGTCAATGCGCGGCAAAGGAAATGGGTCTTTGGGACAAGCTTTGTTAACATCGGTAAAGTCGATACAAAGTCTCCATTTCCCGTTCGCCTTGCGCACGACTACAGGATTGGCCAACCACGTAGGATGGAGCACTCCTCTGACAAGGCCTGCTGCTTCCAACTTCTTGATCTCTTCTGTGATGAATTCTTGGCGCTCCACTGCTTGCTTCCTGGCCTTCTGCTTGACGGGCCGCGCATGAGGACAAACGGCAAGATGGTGCTCGATTACTTTCCTGGGAACACCAGGGATGTCAGACGGTTGCCACGCAAACACGTTGACGTTCGCCCGCAGGAAAGCAATGAGCGTGCTTTCCTATTTAGGGTCGAGAGTGGCACTGATGGTGAAGGTACCACCAGTGCCGTCCTCCTTGGCGGACACCTTCTTGGTCTCTGGCGGAGCTGCCATTGCCTTCTTACACTTGCCGGTGGAGCTCGATGGTGCATTCTCGACGGCAGCGCAGCACTCCGAAGAGGTGCGCTTGCTGGAGTGGGCATCAGAACTCTTGCCGGACTTGGTCTTCTTCTTCCCCTCGGGAGCTTCAACGGCAGGTGACTTGCGATCTGTTGCGGCTGCCGCTTCCCGGTAGATCTTGTCGGCGCAGATAAGAGCATCCTTCTTGTCGCCAGGGACAGAGATGACGCTTATCGGGCCTGGCATCTTCAGCATGTTGTATGCGTAGTGAGAGGCTGCCATGAACTTGGCGAGTGCTGGACGGCCGAGTATCCCATTGTAAGGCAACGGAAAATCGGCAACGTCAAAAGTGACCCTCTCAGTCCTGAAGTTCACCTCGCTGCCAAATGTTACTGGCAACGTGACCTTCCCCTTCGGCTTGCTCCTTCCCGGGTTGATTCCTTGGAATGTGCCGGTCTCTTCCAGCTCGCTGTCAGGGATCTGGAGTTTCTAGAGTACAACGGAGGAGATCAGGTTCAAGCCGGCCCCGCCGTCAACTAGCATCTTAGTGACTTTGAGGTTGCGGATAGTTGGTGAAACCAACATCGGCAAGCACCCGACCGCAGTTGTGCACACAACCTCAACGCCCCTACCTGGCGCGCCAAAGATGCCGGGGTACTAATCCACGAGCACCTATGGGACCGGCGGACCGAGTCCCTTTCGGTTCGGCGAGGGCGAGGGTCGCACGAAGGGCGGATCGAGGCGAAGCACACAAGCGGTTTACCCAGGTTCGGGCCGCACGGATGCATAAAACCCTACTCCTGCTTTGTGGTTTGTATTGAGTTCTTGCTCGGGAGCGCGGAGTGCTACAGTACACCCCAGCAACTAACGAGACCGAGCATGAGAGTTCTCTTCCCCCTAATCAGCTAACCCCCTCTACGTTGCACATGGGCCTCCTTTTATATGCTCAAGGGGTCACCGACAGGTGGCAATGGAGACAAAGGGTAAAAATGGAAAGGTGCTGCGGTAGGTACAGCTACCTGCTACAGTGTATCATACCTAACCCTGATGGCAGGGGACAAGGGCATTAAATGCCCGTCTACGTCGACTAAATAGTGCAAAAGGGACCGTCAGGGACGCCACCGCTCGCCACGATGGCTATCTTGTCAGCGCCGCTTGCCACCGCTCACCGCTGGCTGCACAGCCTCCCGCCACGTACGCCTGGAAGGGTCCCAGAGCGACACGTTGGTGGATGTGCTGGAGCGCGGGCGCAGAGTGGTGGCTTGCCGCGGCAAGCGCCTTGCCGCGGTCGTTGTTTTGTCGCGTCCGGGAGCTTATCGCTCACCGGGCCTTGCCGGGACGCGTGGCGTGAAGTGGCAAGTTCCTTGAGATGCCTCGTTTGGCCTTCCCGGCAAGCTTCTCTTGCCGGGGTCTTGTCTCCTTAAGCGCCTTGCCTTGGTTGGCCTTCCCGGCAAGCTCCTCTTGCCGGGGTCTTGTCTCCTTGGCTTGGATACTTTGTCCTTGAATGGCTCCAAAGGAACCACGGAGGACCTTGGCGGTCACCCGGCAAGCCTTGCCGCGGGATGCTGCGACTGCCCGTGCACAAGTCCGGGATACTAAGGTACCCCTACTCTAGTACACCGACAATGCGTCATGGGCGGATCGCCCTCAGGAGGAAGAAGACCTTGAGGCCCAGCCCACTCCAACCCCACAAGCGTCGTCTGCGTTCCGTAGGCTTCGCAAAGGTCCAAGGCCTCAAGTCCATACTGCAGAAATTCCGGCTGCATCAGCCGAACACAATGAAGAAGCACCACCAGAACCCACTCCCCCGCTCCATCAAGATGCAGTTCTCCAGGAGAACGTGCCTGAGTTTGCTCCTCCAACTACACAAGCGGAGGAAGAAAATGTTGCGGCTGCCACCACAAACACTAAAGCCAATGTGGAGCCCGCCCCACCAAATGCTTCAGTAGACAGCGAAGCTACTGAGCCAGACACTTCTGTTCCTGAGTCTACTGCAGGTCCTCAATTTGATTACCATGTTGAGCACATGCCTCATGTTCAGAAGCCAGTCCCAAGGCTGCCAAGGTTCCCAGGTCCTGCATCAGCACCTGGCTCCTTTGATATTAATAGCTTCAAGGCAGACAATACATTTTTCAACAGCTCCAAGAACCCCTATTCAAGGGAAAGGATTGTATCAGATAGGTTCTGGAGCTATCCTCAGCGCAGCTACTACTCAAGCATCCTATACAACCAAGGTCGCATCTTCCCGCACAAGCGCCTTGAGGTTGAAGCCATTGCTGGTCTGCCATGTCTTGAGGAAGCCTTGGATTGCTTCAAGCAAGTGGGTCTGCTGTCGTTTGTCATTGATGAAGAGCACTGGAATGAAGAGCTTCTGCTTCAGTTCTATGCCACCCTCCATATAAAAGGATACAACAGAGATCCGAAGACTTGGGTCCTGGAGTGGATGACCGGCAATGTCCATCATGAAGCCAATGCATTTGATATCATTGAGCTCACCGGCCTGCCCACTCCTGGCGAATTCTTCGAGGAAGGCTGTCAACTACATTCTGAAGCTATTGAGAGCATGTTCCAGAGGCCTAAACCAAATATGAGTCAGATGCTCTCAATGATGAAGCCATTGCCTCAGGATGCACCCTATCCAACTGTGTTCTTCGTTGAAGACCTTGAGTACCTGCCCAGGACCATATATCACATCATCCGGCGAACTCTCTGGCCCATTAAGGGACACTCTCCACATGCCAAGATTGAGGGTGCAATGAAGACTCTCATATTCTATATCCTGCATGGCAAATGCTTCAACACACAGGATCTCTTCATACACCAACTTGCAGCGTCAGGCTCAGAATTATTTGGTTTGAAGTTCTATGCTCCTTGGGTGATGAGGCTGATCAAACTGCACTCTGCGATCTTGTATCAGCCCTCAGCCCGAAACCATCGGATCTTCTTGCCAGATGTGGATACATCTGCTAAAGCCATATATCCTGAACCTGCCAAGCAACCTTTAAATCTTCAGAATGCAGATCACCAGAGCTTCACGCAGAACGTTGAAGGTGTTGAAGCCATATCCAGGGTGTATCCGTTGGCTGGCACTACACGTACGCCACACCCAGCATCTACTGAAGCCACAGACAGCACAAATGCTCAAAGACCCAAGAAGCGCGCTCGTGCCCTCACTGACCGAGAGCTTCTTGTGTCCCTTCACCAAAAGCAGGATAGGCATCACGACTGGCTAAAGCGTCAGATGAAAAGCCTCTTGGTGGATGTCAATCGTCTTTGAAACCTTGCCACCAAGAATGCCTTCGTTACACATGAAACCTGCCGTCGTACATGGAAAGGGCTCTCAATGATATGTACTGAAGCTGAACTTGAAGAGGATGGCTTCACTGAGCGCTTCAAGTTTGACACCACACCCCCCAGGAGGGCTGTGATGCACAACACACCGTCACTTGAAGACTCTGAGTTTTCTTCATCTGCTGCCACAGTTACTGCAAGGATCATTGATGAAGACGACGATGCTACATCACCGCCACCTGCTTCAGCACCTCCAAGCTCGTCTGCACCGCCAAACACCTCCAACGACCCTGCTGCTCCTGGAAACGAGTAGATACCCTATGTCTTCAAACCTTTTTAGTCCTTGCTGACAAAAGGGGGAGAAGCATATGGGTTGATAGTCTTCAAGCGGGTCCATATGGGCGGGTGCTATATTTTTGCTACATTTCGCTTCATGCTTACAACTCTCGTTTTTGCTTCATTTGGTTCTTTGAGTTGTAACACTAAGACTCAATGGTCGTCTGCTACTGTTTTTGCCACCCTGTTTGCGAAGATAAATTCCGCATGTGCAACGATAAATTCCGCACTTATCTCATTCCGCAGACGTCCATTTTCCATTATGCATGTCATTATCTTCACATTCTTTCACATGCATAGTGTGTCATCATAAGCTGAAGCGGATCTCCACAAGTACAACCTGCCATGTGCATTTGCATTCCAAAAGCAAATTAACTTATATGCACATCTTTAGGGGGAGCCCTTGCAACTTATGAAGACAATTCCCTATCCTTTACAAACTTCACACATTATATTCCCCGTTGAAAACTTCAACTAGTTTGTCATCAATCACCAAAAAGGGGGAGATTGTAAGTGCATCTAGTGCCACCCCTAGTTGGTTTTGGAGTATTGACGACAAACCTAGTTGAGGGACTAATGTGTTTGTGAGAATTGCAAGAAAACACAGGTAGAAGTCCCTCATTGATTAGGTTTTACTACCAGAGATGACCCCTAAAAATGTATGAAGACATTGAAAACAAAGGTGGTATATGAAGATATTCACATTGAAGACTATGACAAAATAAGACACGTTATGAAGCTTATGGAGCTCGAAGACTTAGATCTTTCGTAGTTCTTTTTCTTTTGTGTTGAGTCATAGGAACCACCATACTGTTAAGTGGGGTCCAGGAGAACCAATCAGAATGACTGAAGTGATGCCTAAACCAAAACCTATGTCTTCGAGTGAAGACAATGAGAGCGAATCTTGTCCAGAGCCGGACAAGTCAGCTTTGCTTGCAGCCCAAGTAAAGTTGCCATGAGAGTTTGAAATCTGACCGTTGCGACACGTGTCAGTTCCTTAGTGACCTAGGGTCATTTTGGACAAATCAGGTCGGGTTGCCAAGTGGCTATAAATAGCCCACCCCCACAACCATAAATGGTTGGCTGCTCAGATTTCAGTGCACGGCTTTTGTCGTTTGAGAGCAACCCACCTCGAAGCCTTTGAGAGAAAATTCCTTGCGAGGAGAAAAGCCCTAACCACCCAGAGCCAGAGTAAATTGGGCATCACTTAAGTCTTCTTGTCTGTGTGATCTGAAGACTTATTACACTTGAGGACTGTGAATCCTCCACACGGTTAGGCGTCGCGTTCAGAGCATCCAAGAGACATTGTGGATTGCCAGTGAACGAAGTTTGTGAAGGTTTGGGAGTCTAACTTGAAGACTTACCAGAGTGATTGGGCGAGGACTAAGTGACCTTAGCTCAAGGAGAATACGGTGAGGACTTGGTGTCCTGAACTGTGTGTTCAGGACTGGGTGTCCGGGACTGTGTGTCCTAAGGTTTAAATACCTAGCCGCTCCAACCAGACATACAGTTTTCACAGCAACTGGAACTGGTCCAACATATCATTGTCTTCAACGAGTCACTGGTTTCATCTTCACTTCCTTTTCTTATTGTTACTCATTGTGAAGCCATTGCATGCTTGCTTTATCTTTTGTCTTCACAACGTGAATGTATGATTTGTTTGGCTTCATAACTTCTTCCTACCTGATCCTTATTACACTGAAGCTGTTTGTCATTGTGCTTTCACTCTATTGAATACATGACCATGGCTGGCCTAGTGTAATCTAACTTCCGCTGCATAGTAATAGGCATAATCTTCGCTGTTTGTCTTCATAACTCTCACGTTTTGAAGACTTTCATAAAAATCGCCTATTCACCCCCCCTCTAGTCGATATAACGCACTTTCATTTAGTAATAAATAATTCATATAGCCTCTGTTTAGATGTGGTTTTATGCTTTTAATTAGTGTTTGTGCCAAGTAGAACCTTTGGGAAGACTTGGGGAGAGTCTTGTTGATCATGCTGTAAAAAACAGAAACTTTAGCGCTCACGAGAACTGCTGCCATTTTTATTTGGAGAGTGCTATTTAGTTAATTCTTTTTGCAGATGATTAATAGATAAATTCCTCAGGTCCAGTAATTTATTTGAGAATTCTATGAGTTCCAGAAGTATACGTTTGATCCAGATTACTACAGACTGTTCTGTTTTTGACAGATTCTGTTTTTCATGTGTTGTTTACTTATTTTGATGAATCTATGGCTAGTAAAAGAGTTTATGAACCATAGAGAAGTTG
The DNA here is from genome assembly GCF_002162155.2 of Triticum dicoccoides. Lineage (NCBI taxonomy): Eukaryota > Viridiplantae > Streptophyta > Magnoliopsida > Poales > Poaceae > Triticum > Triticum dicoccoides. The sequence goes on from NC_041390.1 coordinate 514,428,873, forward strand.
GAATACAGTAGGTTTAACACCCATATAAATAAAGAATGAGTTCATTACAGTACCTTGAAGTGGTGATTTATTTTACTAACGGAGCTTACTAGTTTTCTGTTAAGTTTTGTGTTGTAAGTTTTCAAGTTTTGGGTAAGGATTCGATGGACTATGGAATAAGGAGTGGCAAGAGCCTAAGCTTGGGGATGCCCGAGGCACCCCAAGGTAATATTCAAGGATAGCCAAGAGCCTAAGCTTGGGGATGCCCCGGAAGGCATCCCCTCTTTCGTCTTCGTTCATCGGTAACTTTACTTGGAGCTATATTTTTATTCACCACATGATATGTGTTTTGCTTGGAGCATCAATTTATTTTGTTAGGATTTGCTTGTTGTTATTTATAATAATGTTTTGCATCTTTTATTTCGATAAAAGTGGCATTGATAGCCTTTACTATGCCTATGTTGCAAGTATACATGTTGCTGTTTGAAAACAGAAAGTTTACCGCTGTTGCAATAATTCCCTAGAAAAGTCAGAATGTGATAAAATGATGAAAACTTTTGCATATTAAGCTCTGATAAATTTACTACAGTGGGAATTTTCTTTCATAATTTTTTGAGTTAGGGAAGTATGGATGTTGCAGCATTCTTTACAGACTATCCTGTTTAGGCAGATTGCTGTTATGTTTGCATATGTTTGCTTCTTTAATGATTCTATTTGAGGATAGGACTATTAAATATGCAGAGGCATTTAGTATGCAATGTTGAATAATAATTTTAGTGATTTGCTATAGTATAGTATGATAAGGTTTTGGCAATGGTTTATACTAACTTATCTCACAAGTCTTTGTTGAGTTTTGTGTGGATGAAGCTTTTGAGATTTAGGAAGACCGTGATATGAGAGGAATTAAGGAGATACAAAAGCTCAAGCTTGGGGATGCCCAAGGCACCCCAAGATAATATTTCAAGAAGTCTCAAGCATCTAAGCTTGGGGATGCCCCGGTTGGCATCCCACCTTTCTTCTTCAACAACTATCGGTTAGTATCGGTTGATCCTAAGTTTTTGCTTCTTCAGATGATGTTTGCTATTATTAGATGTCATTTTATTTTGCTTTGCTTGATGTTTGAATAGAATACCAAGATCTGAAATTATTAAATGTTAGAGAGTCTTCACATAGTTGCATAATTATTCGACTACTCATTGATCTTCACTTATATCTTTCGGAGTAGTTTGTCATTTGCTCTAGTGCTTCACTTATATCTTTTAGAGCATGGTGGTAGTTTTATTTTGAATAAATAGATGAAATCTCATGCTTCACTTAGATTATTTTGAGAGTCTTAATAGCATGGTAATTTTCTTAAAATCCTAATATGCCAGGTATTCAAGAATAATAAATTTCTCTTATGAGTGTGTTGAATACTAAGAGAAGTTTGATACTTGATGATTGTTTTGAGATATGAGGATGGTAATATTAGAGTCATGCTAGTTGAGTAGTTTTGAATTTGAGAAATACTTGTGTTGAAGTTTGTGATTCCCGTAGCATGCATGTATGGTGAACCGTTATGTGATGAAGTCGGAGCATGCTTTATTTATTGATTGCCTTCCTTATGAGTGGCGGTCGGGGACGAGTGATGGTATTTTCCTACCAATCTATCCCCCTAGGAGCATGCGCGTAGTACTTTGTTTCGATAACTAATAGTTTTTTGCAATAAGTATGTGAGTTCTTTATGACTAATGTTGAGTCCATGGATTATACGCACTCTCACCCTTCCACCATTGCTAGCCTCTCTAGTACCGCGCAACTTTCGCCGGTACCATAAACCCACCATACACCTTCCTCAAAACAGCCACCATACCTACCTATTATGGCATTTCCATAGCCATTCCGAGATATATTGCCATGCAACTTTCCACCATTCCATTATTATGGCACGCTTCATCATTGTCATATTGCTTTGCATGATCATGTAGTTGACATCGTATTTGTGGCAAGGCCACCGTTCATAATTCTTTCATACATGTCACTCATGCATCATTGCACATCCTGGTACACCACCGGAGGCATTCATATAGAGTCATATCTTGTTCTAAGTATCGAGTTGTAATTCTTGAGTTGTAAGTAAATAAAAGTGTGATGATCATCATTATTAGAGCATTGTCCCAGTGAGGAAAGGATGATGGAGACTATGATTCCCCCACAAGTCGGGATGAGACTCCGGACGAAAAATAAATAAAAGAGGCCATAGAAGCCCAAAAAAAGAGAGAGAAATAAAAGAGGCCATAAAAAAAAGAGAAGGCCCAAATAAAAAAATAAAAAAATGAGAGAAAAAGAGAGAAGGGGCAATGCTACTATCCTTTTACCACACTTGTGCTTCAAAGTAGCACCATGATCTTCATGATAGAGAGTCTCCTATGTTGTCACTTTCATATACTAGTGGGAATCTTTCATTATAGAACTTGGCTTGTATATTCCAATGATGGGCTTCCTCAAAATGCCCTAGGTCTTCATGAGCAAGCAAGTTGGATGCACACCCACTTAGTTTCTTTTTGAGCTTTCATACATTTATAGCTCAAGTGCATCTGTTGCATGGCAATCCCTACTCACTCACATTGATATCTATTGATGGGCATCTCCATAGCCCGTTGATAAGCCTAGTTGATGTGAGACTATCTTCTCCCTTTTTGTCTTCTCCACAACCACCATTCTATTCCAGCTATAGTGCTATGTCCATGGCTCACGCTCATGTATTGCGTGAAGATTAAAAAAGTTTGAGAACATCAAAAGTATGAAACAATTGCTTGGCTTGTCATCGGGGTTGTGCATGATTTAAATATTTTGTGTGGTGAAGATGGAGCATAGCCAGACTATATGATTTTGTAGGGATAACTTTCTTTGGCCATGTTATTTTGAGAAGACATGATTGCTTAGTTAGTATGCTTGAAGTATTATCATTTTTATGTCAAAATGAACTTTTGTCTTGAATCTTTCGGATATGAATATTCATATCACAAGTAGGAAGAATTACATTGAAATTATGCCAACTAGCATTCCACATCAAAAATTATCTTTTTTTATCATTTACCTACTCGAGGACGAGCAGGAATTAAGCTTGGGGATGCTTGATACGTCTCCAACGTATCTATAATTTTTGATTGCTCCATGCTATATTATCTACTGTTTTGGGCAATATTGGGCTTTATTATCCACTTTTATATTACTTTTGGGAATAACCTATTAACCAGAGGCCCAGCCCAGATTTGCTGTTTTATGCCTATTTCAGTGTTTCGAAGAAAAGGAATATCAGACGGAGTCGAAACGGAACGAAATCAACTGGAGAAGTTATTTTTGGAAGGAAAGTCACCTGATGGACTTGGACCCCACATCAAGGAAGGAACGAGGAAGCCACAAGGGTGGGGGCGCGCCCACCCCCTAGGGCACGCCCCCTGCCTCGTGGGCCCCTCGTGGCTCCCCTGACGTACTCCCTGCACCCATATATACCCACGTATCCTAAAACTTCCAGAACAAAGATTAGATCGGGAGTTCCGCTGCCAGAAGCCTCCGTAGCCACCAAAAGCCAATCTAGACCCGTCCCAGCACCCTGCCGGAGGGGGAAATCCTTCTCTGGTGGCCATCTTCATCATCCTGGTGCTCTCCATGATGAGGAGGGAGTAGTTCTCCCTCGGGGCTGAGGGTATGTACTAGTAGCTATGTGTTTGATCTCTCTCTCTCTCTCTCTCTCTCGTGTTCTTGAGGTGATACGATCTTGATGTATCGCGAGCTTTGCTATTATATTTGGATCCTATGATGTTTCTTCCCCCCTCTTCTCTCTTGTAAGGAATTGAGTTTCCCCTTTGAAGTAATCTTATCGGATTGAGTCTTTAAAGATTTGAGAACACTTGATGTATGTCTTGCCGTGGATATCTGTGGTGACAATGGGATATCACGTGATTCACTTGATGTATGTTTTGGTGATCAACTTGCGGGTTCCGCCCATGAACCTATGCATAGGGGTTGGCACACGTTTTCGTCGTGATTCTCCGGTAGAAACTTTGGGGCACTCTTTGAGGTCCTTTGTGTTGGTTGAATAGATGAATTTGAGATTGTGTGATGCATATCGTATAATCATACCCACGGATACTTGAGGTGACATTGGAGTATCTAGGTGACATTAGGGTTTTGGTTGATTTGTATCTTAAGGTGTTATTCTAGTACGAACTCTAGGGCTGTTTGTGGCACTTATAGGAATAGCCCAACGGATTGATTGGAAAGAATAACTTTGAGGTGGTTTCGTACCCTACCATAATCTCTTCATTTGTTCTCCCCTATTAGTGACTTTGGAGTGACTCTTTGTTGCATGTTGAGGGATAGTTATATGATCCAATTATGTTATTATTGTTGAGAGGACTTGCACTAGTGAAAGTATGAACCCTAGGCCTTGTTTCCTAGCATCGCAATACCGTTTACGCTCACTTTTATCACTTGTTACCTTGCTGTTTTTATAATTTCAGATTACAAATACCTTTATCTACTATCCATATACCACTTGTATCACCATCTCTTCGCCGAACTAGTGCACATATACAATTTACCATTGTATTCGGTGTGTTGGGGACACAAGAGACTCTTTGTTATTTGGTTACAGGGTTGCTTGAGAGAGACCATCTTCATCCTACGCCTCCTACGGATTGATAAATCTTAGGTCATCGAAATTTGCTACTGTCCTACAAACCTATGCACTTGGGGGACCAACAACGTCTACAAGAAGAAGGTTGTGTAGTAGACATCAAAGGCCTGGGCACGTGTCTATCCCAGAGTGATGCTGGAAACTGCAGACTTGGTTTCTCATGAGATCAAGCGTCTGAGGAAGAAGGACAATTGGGGCACCCCAGTGCCTAAACCGGGGGGCCCATATACTGCCGCCGCTGCCATCGAGACCGATGGTGAGGCTGAGGCTGAGGCTGATGCTGACGATGAGGACTATGAGCCGTCTGGGACAGAGCCCTCTTGGGCAAAGAAACTCAAGCACAAGATGAGGAAGCTCTTCTTCATGGAGTCACATGGCCAGTACATGACTCATGTGGCGGACAAGAAGGTCAGGGGCGTCACAAGGAGCTCATGCGTCAGTTGGGTGCAACCGTTGTTAGTGGCTCTAAGGGACAGATCACTGAAGAGGAGGAATGGATTCACCAGCATTGCCCTTGGACCGATTCAGACGTCGAGCAGTTTCCGACCAACGACGAAGGTGCAGACGATCAAGCTGAGATGTGATGTTCGAGATCCTCAGCTTGCCATCACCTGGAGTCATAGCGTCGCTCTTTGCCCTTTTTGGTGTCTCGATGCCAAAGGGGGAGAGAGTTTAGGGATTTTAGTTGTTGCCGTGTTGCAAGTGTGTCTTTGTGTCTTGTGTTTTCTCGTTGTCTTTGTTTGGTTTGGTTTGGTGCCTGTGAGACCTAAGTTCTAGACATATGGTATGAGACATATGCTACTCTATCGCTACCTTATTACTTATGTCTATTCAGTACTGTAGTATCTTATGAGTTGCATGCTTATCCTGTTTTATACCCTGCTCTCATATATCACGTGCTTAGAATTGTTGGACTATAAAATATAGGGGGGGGGGGGTTGATCCGAATGTGTGTGTATTGCGTTCCAAAGGCTCCTCTAACTAGGTGCACACATTCAGGGGGAGCCCGTCTATATTTTGTAGTTCTAAGTATCCTTACTTCTATATCTTTTCCTTGTGCAAATCCCTTGTTGTCATCAATCCACCAAAAAGGGGGAGATTGTTGAGGCATATCTCTCTCGATGTGGTTTCGGTGATTGATGACAACGTGTTTGCGGACTAATCGTGTGCTTTGAGCATTTCAGAGATTCATCCTTGGCACGAGACAATTTCTTCCCCTCGGAGTGTCATTCAAGACGGTGTAGCTCTTTCGTTTCTCTTTCGGTGGACTAGTTGCGTAGAGGGCACCATACTATCAAGAGGGGGTCCGCTTTGGTATTGCTTGGGTGGAATCAACACGTACACATCCGCTTCTCACCCTCCGAGCCCTTCTGCTTCTATGGAGAGATCTTTTCTCTTCTTGTGGGCTTTGTCTGGTACCCAGCGGTAGTACCGTGGTACCCAGCGGCAGTACCGCTGAGGGGTCACAAGCGGCAGTACCGCTCCGCAGCGGTAGTACCGCCGGTGACTCCGCAGCAGTACTACCGCTGGCTTGCCAGGTTCCTACCGCGTCGATTCGAGGGGTCTTTTTCTGTGTCGGATTGTGCGGTACCTCGCTGCGGCAGTAGTGCGGCAGTACCGCCCGGTTCCCTCTTTCCCTTTACCCTTCTCTCTGCGCGGCAATACCGCCGAAGGGAGCAGTAGTACCGCTTAACCCAGCGGTAGTACCGCTGTCTCCCGCGGTAGTACTGCCCTATGCGGGGCTGTTTAGTGGGGCAACGGTTGGATTGTTGCCCCCACTATAAAAGGGGGTCCCCTTCTTCCCCATTGACTTACCTCTTCCCCCTCAAGCTCCGTTAATGCTCCAAGCTCCATTTTCGCCCGATCTATCTCTCTAGCCAATCAAACTTGTTGATTTGCTCGGGAGTGGTTGAGAAGGCCCCGATCTACACTTCCACCAAGAGATTTTTGATTCCCCCACCTATCCCTAGCGGATCTTGTTCCTCTTGGGTGTTTGAGCACCCTAGACGGTTGAGGTCACCACGGAGCCATAGTCCATTGTGGTGAAGCTTCGTGGTATTGTTGGGAGCCTCCGATTAAGTTGTGGAGATTGCCCCAACCTTGTTTGTAAAGATCCGGTCGTCGCCTTCAAAGGCACCAATAATGGAATCACGGCATCTCGCATTGTGTGAGGGCGTGAGGAGAATACGGTGGCCCTAGTGTCTTCTTGGGGAGCATTGTGCCTCCACACCGCTCTAACGGAGACGTACTTCCCCTCAAAAGGAAGGAACTTCGGTAACACATCCTCGTCTTCACCGGATCCACTCTTGGTTATCTCTTACCTTTACTTGTGCAAGCTCCTTAGTGTTACTTCTCTTGCTTGCTTGTTTGTTTGTTGTTGTTGCATCATATAGGTTGCTCACCTAGTTGCACATCTATACAACCTACTTTGATGCAAAGTTTAATTTGGTAAAGAAAAGTTAAAATTTGTTAGTTGCCTATTCACCCCCCCCCCTCTAGTCAACCATATCGATCCTTTCACTTATCATCGAAAATTAAACCGAGGTTAAATAGAAACCACTCATATACACTTTAGATATGATCAAAAAAGCTTCAAGTAAAATCCAAAAAATTGTTTGCAAAAAGAGACTTCAAAAATTTTGAGGCTTCTGATTCGAATATGATCAGAAAACCGTTCCAAAGGGGTCAAGCTAAGATACGAATACGATCATATAGCCCCAGTGGCTTTGGCGTTGCCGATCAAGAGGGTACCGACAGCTATGTTCTCTTTCGTTCGGATACGACCTATGTTTGAACAGGAAGCCCCCAAATGACCTTGAGAGTTGTTTAACGATGCTGATTCGAATACGATCCACGTCGGACCCAAAATGGGTTAAGCTATGATTCGAATACGATCAAGAAGCCCCCTAGTGAGTTTGGCGTTGTGCCGATCAAGAGGGTACCGACGACTATGTTCTCTTTGGTTCGAATACGACATATGTTTGAACAGGAAGCCCCCAAGTGACCATATAAGTTTTGGCATTGCACCGATCAAGAGGGTATTGACAGCTATACTCGATGAGCAGGAAGACCCCAAGTGACCATAATAAGATAAGCCGTAAAGCAGGATACCCATGTTTGAACCGTGCATCATGGTAGCAATCCCTTTTTAGCACCTTTTAATCTTTCTGAGAACTTGAACTTGCGAGAGATTAATTCTTTGGACCGGAACTTTGAACCGGATTTGAGAGCTTAAAAGCTTTGTAAGAGACAAATTTACCTTGAGTCAGATGTTTGAACCGAATTTGAGAGCTTCAAAACTTTGCGGGAGAGAGATGTCTCTTGAACCGGATCTTGAACCGACAATTTTCTAACGGCCTTTAAATTTTCATCAGTATGGTAGTGTCCTCCGGAACCGGGTTATCATTCCTTCCAATGACCCGGAGTTCCCGAGTCATGTCATTGTAGCCCCCGAGTCTTGAGACAACTCGAGGAGTTGTCTTGAGATTCTCCACATTTGACCGTGATATAAACCGGCACGAGTCATTCAACGTCTCAGTGACATAACTTGTCCTACACTGGAGAACTTGCAAGCCAGAGTAATTGCTCTTTCAAAGAAAGCAATATATAATATAAAATATATTGGATGAATTTCACCTAATGCGTCAGGTTAGTAATTATCACCGCGGAGTTGATGATCACCATGGTAAAGCTGAAATCAATCATGGCCGAGCCGACCGCGGGAGCAGACAGATGAGTCGGCCGCGGTGTTGTAAGCCGGTGTGGACGAGCAAGTTGTCCTCTTCGTTGTGAGCCGGCGTGGTCATAAGAGACGGCCACAACGTTGTAAGCCGGTGCGGTCGCGAGAGACGGCCACGGTGTTGTAAGCCGGCGCGGTCGCGAAAGACGGCCACGGTGTTATAAGCCGGTGCGGGAGTCCGTTGAGTAACGACGACCACATGTGCCAAAAGATATTGGCGTGCCTCCATCTCCGCGGTATAATATCACTTTTTGTCATAAATAATTGCCCTGCATAAACAATATTGCAGACCAAGGCAAAGACAAACTTGTTCTTTGACAAAAAACAACATGTGCTAATAAAACAAACTTGGATGGATATCACCTGATTTGTTTGGATGACAGATGATCTGTTTTATCACGACAAAGGCCGCTCAACGTGACCCTGGCGGCTCAACACAACAGGGAAGACTCGCATACGTCCATTGGACAGCTTGTGTGAGCAGACGTGGCTCTGATTTGTTGATATATATATATATATTATATCAGAGTCAACCGCGACATTTAGAAGACGGAGCGGACGCGTGAGTCAGCCGTGGCATTGTAAGCCGTGCGGACAGACAAGTTTGCCGTGGATGCGGACAGTTGAGTCGGCCTGGGTACGGTTGAATGAACCGACTGCAGGCGCGGTCCCGATGAGTTGATGTAGACTAGGCCGCAAGGGCGGCGATTTATGCACGTCCATTCCCCGGGCAGTATGTCACAGACAAACGCTGGTACAAAATGTTGCCAGCTCGCGCCCCATACTCGCAGTATAAACATGATTGTCCTGCGTACAAAAAATACAGCAAGCCGGTGTAGTTGTTTGTCGAAAGAAATCAACATATACTTAACCAATATATATATATATATATATATATATATATATATATATATATATATATATATATATATATGATAAATATCACCTGATTTTATTTAGGTGACAACTCTGTACGCAGACCCTGGCACCGTCCACTTGGCCATTAAAATATTCGGCCATGATGCAAAGCCTTGTTAATTCCTTGGAATAGCACTTGCTGCACTCTCCCCCGTTTCAGTTTTAGTATAAAATCCACACTCTACCACTTTCCTTTCTTCAGGCCACAGCCAGCCATTTTTAGGCGAGCATGCAGGGGCACAGCCAGAGGCAAGGCATGGTGGTGGGTGACGACCATAGGCTGACACGAGCGCGCGGTGACCCGGTAGAGGCGGGCCACATCGAAGACGGACAACAGCTTCAGCGTTCTGAAGGTGGACGGTGACTCAAGCGAAACCACAGGGCGACTCAATGACGGTGGTTCAACACCAAGGCCAGTGACTCGGGGTGGAGTTGCGCGGGGGCGGCTCAACCGCGGTGGGTCACAGTTGTGGATGAGGTGGAAACAGCGACTCGGCGCACGCTCCGGCAGTAAGACAGAGATGGCGACCATGGCAGGGCCTTTCTAAGGCGGCAGCTCGACAGAGGTTGGTGGAGCGAGGCTGAGGGCGGCTCCCAGGCGCGGCGTCGAATGGATGAGGTAGCAGGCCAGCTCTAAGTAAACGGCAGTAGCAAGGCGGCTTCAGCCGCGACAAAGGCAGAGATCATGACGATTACTCGGTCATAGCAGGACAGACTGAGGTCGGGCTTGCAACGGCGGCTCAAGAGGCAGCGTGACGGCTCAGCGAAGACTAGCAGATATGGCCGCCGGGCGTCACACAAGCGGGCGTAAAAGTCTAGAACGTGGATGGCTCCGTTTCCGGATCGTGGCTTCCCCTGGCGCAGTCCGACTTGATCCCAGTAGTTTTCCATGTTATCCACAGCCACCGTATAATAATCTTGCCCTTGTTGGACCATCAACAATAATTTTCCTACAAGCATGAAAACCTTGATTTGCTCCGCGCCTTCAAGTAGTACTAGTTTATTATAATGAGAGGAATAGATTCCAACGCAGCCATACGTCCACTTGATTTCTATAATCTTTGAATTGGATTTGGACACGGATGACAGAGCCGTAAAAAGCTGTCGGTCTCGGAACTTGGCGATCTGTACCTCCTATCGATTGATCTTTATGATCTCCTCAATCAGGTTTCTAGCAGTAACTTTGAACAGGTGCTTTTATGGATCCACCTCGGGACAATTCTGAACCGGTCTCAAACATAGCTTTTAGCTGACCACCGTAGTGCCCGTTGGATTTTCCTATTGATCTCGGCGACTTGTGTTTCTGTTGGTTTTGGCGACTTGTAGCGGCGCACCGATGCTGCCCTAACTTTTTTGAACTTAAATTTCACAGATCATAAATCTAGATCATTAAACACAAAACTGACGCGGATCCTTACAAATGGGTGTTTCTTCATCCGAAAAATTATGAACTTCTCGATCCCTGGAAAGATCCCTCCAAGAACTCAACACCACCATGCGTAGGCCCCATGGTGGGCATCAACTGTCGTGGAATTGTCATGGCAGATGTCCTAGTGTGAGGACTTAGTCATGAGGCCAACGCATCTTTGTAGTAGCTTGAGGGGGGTTGAGCGGAATCAAGAGACGCAACACAAGACAAGGATTTAGACAGCTTCGGGCCCCGGGAAACATCATCCGGTAATAGCCCTACATGCTGTTGGTGGCTAGATCTCACTATGCCCATGAGAGAGCCGCCGCATAAGCCGGCTCCCCTTTGTGTCTAGCCTTAGAGATTGTTTCTTGTTGCCCTGTCCTCCTTTGGGGAGCTCTGCCCCTCCTTATATATGTTGAAGGGGCGGCTTACATGTAGAGTCCTAGTAGGATTAGAACTAACTTATTCTATATTACAAGTCGGATACAAGTACGGGTCTTGCTTCCTTGTAAAGGAAATACTCCTCATGCCTTCCGTCTTTAGCCGTCCCACCAGAGTATAAGCCGGCCTGCTGGGCTTTGGGCCTTGTCGTCCATCTGATCTGCCCGCCGGGTCTCTAGTGAGTCACAATGTCCAGGCGGGTTACATGTAAACCGCCATGTCCGGGCGGATCGCCAGTAAGTCGCCTAGCTCCAGCCGGGTCTTTGGTGAGTCGCCAAGTCCCAGACGGGTCATACTTCCGGCCGGGTCATACCGAGGGGTATATCCCCGACATCTATAATCACCTATTATGTGTTATAACCCGTTAACCCCGAAGTGACAATAATCGGGATACTTACCGGTGATGACCGTAGTTTGAGGAGTTCATATATTCACTAAGCGTTAATGCTTTGGTCCGGTACTCTACTAAAAGGAGGCCTTAATATCCCTTAGTTTCCAATAGGACTCCGCTGCCACGGGAGGGTAGACAAAAGATGTCATGCAAGTTCTTTTCCATAAGCACATATGACTATATTCGGAATACATGCCTACATTACATTGATGAACTGGAGTTAGTTCTGTGTCACCCTATGTTATAACTGTTGCATGAGGAATCGCATCCGACATAATTATCCATCACCGATCCATTGCCTACGAGCTTTTCATACATTGATCTTTGCTCAGTTACTTTTCCGTTGCCACTGTTACAATCACTACAAAATTGTTATTGTTACTTTGCTACTGTTATCGCTACTATCATATTACTTTGCTACTAAATACTTTGCTGCAGTTATTAAGTCTTTCAGGTGCGGTTGAATTGACAACTCAACTGTTAATACTTGAGAATATTCTTTGGCTCCCCTTGTGTCGAATCAATAAAATTGGGTTGAATACTCTGTTGGGGAACGCAGTAATTTCAAAAAAAATCCTACGCATACACAAGATCATGGTGATGCATAGCAACGAGGGGCGAGAGTATCGTCCACGTACCCTCATAGACCGTAAGCGGAAGCATTATGACAACGCGGTTGATGTAGTCGTACGTCTTCACGATCGACCGATCTAGCACCAAAGGTACGGCACCTCCGCGATCTGCACACGTTCAGCTCGGTGACGTCCCACGAACTCACGATCTAGTAGAGCTTCGAGGACAGTTTCGTTAGCACAACGGTGTGATGATGGTGATGATGATGCTATCGGAATAGGGCTTTGCCTAAGCACCACTACAATATAACCGAGGTGGATTATGGTGGGGGGGGTACCGCACACGGCTAAAAGATCAATGATCAACTTGTGTGTCCATGGGGTGCCCCCTCCCCCGTATATAAAGGAGTGGAGGAGGGGGAGGGCCGGCCCTCTCTATGGCGCGCCTTGGGGGAGTCCTACTCCCTCCGGGAGTAGGATTCCCCCCTTTCCTAGTAGAAGTAGGAGCCCTTCCAAGTAGGAGTAGGAGAGGAAGGAAGGAGGAGAGAGGGAGGAAGGAAAGGGGGGTCGGCCCCCCTCCTAAATCGGATTGGGCTTGGGGGGCGCGCCTCCCTATTTTCCCTTCCCTCTCCTCTATTCCACTAAGGCCCAATAAGGCCCATATCCCCGGGGGGTCCGGTAACCTCCCGGTGCTCCGAAAAAATGCCCGAACCACTCGGAACCATTCTGATGTCCAAATATAGGCTTCCAATATATCGATCTTTATGTCTCGATCATTTTGAGACTCCTCGTCATGTGTGTGATCAAATCCGGGACTCCGAACTACCTTAGGTACATCAAAACACATAAACTCGTAATACCGATCGTCACCGAACGTTAAGCGTGTGGGCCCTACGGGTTCGAGAACTATGTAGACATGACCGAGACTCATCTCCGGTCAATAACCAATAGCGGAACCTGGATGCTCATATTGGTTCCTACATATTCTATGAAGATCTTTATCGGTCAAACCGCATAACGGTATACGTTGTTCCCTTTGTCATCAATATGTTACTTGCCCGAGATTCGATCGTTGGTATCTCAATACCTAGTTCAATCTCGTTACTGCAAGTCTCTTTACTCGTTCCGTAATACATCATCCCGCAACTAACTCATTAGTTGCATTGCTTGCAAGGCTTATAGTGATGTGCATTACCGAGAGGGCCCAGAGATACCTCTCCGACAATCGGAGTGACAAAGCCTAATCTTGATCTATGCCAACTCAACAAGTACCATCGGAGACACCTGTAGAGCACCTTTATAATCACCTAGTTACGTTGTGACATTTGGTAGCACACAAAGTGTTCCTCCGGTATTCGGGAGTTGCATAATCTCATAGTCATAGGAACATGTATAAGTCATGAAGAAAGCAATAGCAACAAACTAAACGATCAACGTGCTAAACTAACAGATGGGTCAAGTCAATCACATCATTCTCTAATGATGTGATCCCGTTAATCAAATGACAACTCATGTCTATGGTTAGGAAACATAACCATCATTGATTCAACAAGCTAGTCAAGTAGAGGCAAACTAGTGACACTCTGTTTGTCTATGTATTCACACATGTGCTAAGTTTCCGGTTAATACAATTCTAGCATGAATAATAAACATTTATCATGATATAAGGAAATATAAATAACAACTTTGTTATTGCCTCTAGGGCATATTTCCTTCAGTCTCCCACTTGCACTAGAGTCAATAATCTAGTTCACATCATCATGTGATTTAACACTAATAGTTCACATCTTTATGTGATTAGTTAACATCTCCATGTGACTAACACCCAAAGGGTTTACTAGAGTCAATAATCTAGTTCGCATCGCTATGTGATTAACACCCAAAGAGTGATCATGTTTTGCTTGTGAGAGAAATTTAGTCAACGGGTCTGCCACATTCAGAGCCGTATGTATTTTGCAAATTTTCTATGTCTACAATGCTTTGCACGGAGCTACTCTCGCTAATTTCTCCCACTTTCAATATGTATCTAGATCGAGACTTAGAGTCATCCAGATCGGTGTCAAAGCTTGCATCGACGTAACTCTTTGTCACCTCCATAACCGAGAAACGTTTCTTTATTCCACTAAGGATAATTTTTTACCGCTGTCCAGTGATTCACTCCTGGATCACTATTGTACCCTCTTGACAAACTTATGGTGAGGTACACAATAGGTCTGGTACACATCATAGCATACTTTGTAGAACCTATGGCTGATTCATAGGGAATGACTTTTCATTTTCTTTCTATTTTCTGTCATGGTCGGGTTTTGAGTCTTTACTCAACTTCAGACCTTGCAACACAGGCAAGAACTCCTTCTTTGACTGTTCCATTTTGAACTACTTCAAAATCTTGTCAAGGTATGTACTCATTGAAAAAACTTATCAAGCGTCTTGATCTATCTCTATAGATCTTGATGCTCAATGTGTAAGCAGCTTCATCGAGATCTTTCTTTGATAAACTCCTTTCAAACACTCCTTTATGCTTTTTAGAAAATTCTACATTATTTTCGATCAACAATATGTCATTCACATATACTTATCAGAAATGTTGTAGTGCTCCCACTCACTTTCTTGTAAATACAGGCTTCACCGCAAGTCTGTATAAAACCATATGCTTTGATCACTTTATCAAAGCGTATATTCCAACTCCGAGATGCTTGCACCAGTTCATAGATGGATCGCTGGAGCTTGCTCATTTTATTAGCACCTTTAGGATCCACAAAACCTTCTGGTTGCATCATATACAACTCTTCTTTAAGAAATTCATTAAGGAATGCAGTTTTGACATCCATTTGCCAGATTTCATAAAATGCGGCAACCGCTAACATGATTCGGACAGACTTTTAAGCATCGATACGAGTGAGAAAATCTCATCGTAATCAACACCTTGAACTTGTCGAAAACCTTTTGCAACAATTCGAGCTTTGTAGATAGTAACACTACTATCAACGCCTGTATTCCTCTTGAAGATCCATTTATTCTCAATGACTCACCGATCATTGGGCAAGTCAACCAAAGTCCATACTTTGTTCTCATACATGGATCCCATCTCAGATTTCATGGCCTCAAGCCATTTCGCGGAATCTGGGCTCATCATCGCCTCCTCATAGTTCGTAGGTTCGTCATGGTTTAGTAACATGACTTCCAGAAAGGATTACCGTACCACTCTGGTGCGGACCATACTCTGGTTGTCCTACGAGGTTTGGTAGTAACTTTTATGATCATCATCATTAGCTTCCTCACTAATTGGCATAGAAATCACTAGAACTGATTTTTGTGATGAACTACTTTGTAATTTGGGCGAAGGTACAATTACCTCATCAAGTTCTACATTCCTCCCACTCACTTCTTTCGAGAGAAACTCCTTCTCTAGAAAGGATCCACTTTTAGCAACAAAGATCTTGCCTTCGGATTTGTGATAGAAGGTGTACCCAACAGTTTTCTTTGGGTATTCTATGAAGACACATTTTTCTGATTTGGGTTCGAGCTCACCAGGTTGAAACTTTTTCACATAAGCATCGCAGCCCCAAACTTTAAGAAACGACAACTTAGGTTTCTAGCCAAACCACAGTTCATATGGTGTTGTCTCAACGGATTTAGATGGTGCCCTATTTAACGTGAATGCAACTATCTCTAATGCATAACCCCGACATGATAGTGATAAATCGGTAAGAGACATCATAGATCGCACCATATCTAAAGTACGGTTATGACGTTCGGACACACCATTACGCTGTGGTGTTCCAGGTGTCGTGAGTTGCGAAACTATTCTGCATTGTTTGAAATGAAGACCAAACTCATAACTCAAATATTCTCCTCCATGATCAAATCACAAAAACTTTATTTTCTTGTTATGATGATTTTCCACTTCACTCTGAAATTCTTTGAACTTTTCAAATGTTTCAGACTTATATGTTTCATCAAGTAGATATACCCATATTAGCTCAAATCATCTATGAAGGTCAGAAAATAACGATACCCGCCGCGAGCCTCAACACTTATCAGATCACATACATCAGTATGTATTATTTCCAATAAGTCAGTTGCTCGCTCCATTGTTTTGGAGAACGGAGTCTTAGTCATCTTTCCCATGAGGCATGGTTCGCAAGCATCAAGTGATTCCAAAAGTCCATCAGCATGGAGTTTCTTCAGGCGCTTTACACCAATATGACCTAAACGGCAGTGCCACAAATAGGTTGCACTATCATTATTACCTTTGCATCTTTTGGCTTCAATATTATGAATATGTGTATCACTACGATCGAGATTCAATAAACCATTCACCTTGGGTGTATGACCACAGAAGGTTTTATTCATGTAAACAGAATAACAATTATTCTTTGACTTAAATGAATAACGTATTGCAATAAACATGATCCAATCATATTATGCTCAACGCAAACACCAAATAACATTTATTTTAGGTTCAACACTCCCGAAGGTAAAGGGAGTGTGCGATGGTGATCTTATCAACCTTGGAATCATTTCCAACACACATCGTCACCTCGTCCTCAACTAGTCTTTGTTTATTTTGCAACTCTCATTTCGAGTTACTACTATTAGCAACTGAACTAGTATCAAATACCGAGGGGTTTGCTATAAACACTAGTAAAGTACACATCAATAACATGTATATCAAATATACCTTTGTTCACTTTGCCATCCTTCTTATCCGCCAAGTATCTAGGGCAGTTCCACTTCCAGTGACCATTTCCTTTGTAGTAGAAGCGCTTAGTCTCAGGTTTAGGTCCATACTTGGGCTTCTTCACTTGAGCAGCAACTTGCTTGCCCTTCTTCTTGAAGTTCCCCTTCTTCCCTTTGCCTTTTTCTTGAAACTAGTGGTTTTGTCAACCATCAACACTTGATGCTTTTCTTGATTTCTACCATCGTCGATGTCAGCATCAGGAAGAGCTTGGGAATCGTTTCCGTTATCCCTTGCATATTATAGTTCATCACGAAGTTCTAGTAACTTGGTGATAGTGACTAGAGAACTCTGTCAATCACTATCTTATCTGGAAGATTAACTCCCACTTGATTCAAGTGATTGTAGTACTCAGACATTCTGAGCACATGCTCGCTGGTTGAGCTATTCTCCTCCATCTTGTACGCAAAACACTCTGTCAGAGGTCTCATACCTCTCGACTCAGGCATGAGTCTGAAATACAAATTTCAGCTCTTGGAACATCTTATATGCTCTATGGTGTTCAAAACATTCTTGAAGTCCCGGTTCTAAGCCGTAAAGCATGGTGCACTAAACTATCAAGTAGTCATCATACCGAGTTTTGCCAAACGTTCATAACCTTTATATCTGCTCCTGCAATAGGTCCGTCACCTAGCGGTGCATCAAGGACATAATTCTTCTGTGCAGCATTGAGGATAATCCTCAGATCACGGAGCTAGTCCGCATCATTGCTACTAACATCTTTCAACTTATTTTTCTCTAGGAACATACCAAAAAATAAACGGGGAGCTACATCACAAGCTATTGATCTACAACATAGATATGCAAATACTATCAGGACTAAGTTCGTGATAAAACAAAGTTCAATTAATCAAATTACTTAAGAACTCCCACTTAGATAGACATCTCTCTAATCATCTAAGTGATCATGTGATCCATATCAACTAAACCATGTCCGATCATCACGTGAGATGGAGTAGTTTTCAATGGTGAACATCACTATGTTGATCATATCTACTATATGATTCACGCTCGACCTTTTGGTCTCCGGTGTTCCGAGGCCATATCTGCATATGCTAGGCTCGTCAAGTTTAACCCGAGTATTCCGCATGTGCAAAACTGGCTTGCACCCGTTGTATGTGATCATAGAGCTTATCACACCCGATCATCACGTGGTGTCTCGGCACGACGAACTGTCGCAACGGTGCATACTTAGGGAGAACACTTATACCTTGAAATTTAGTGAGAGATCATCTTATAATGCTACCGTTGAACTAAGCAAATAAGATGCATAAAGGATAAACATCATATGCAATAAAAATATGTGACATGATATGGCCATGATCATCGTGCGCCTTTGATGTCCATCTCCAAAGTACCATCATGATCTCTATCATCACCGGCATGACACCATGATCTCCATCATCTTGATCTCTATCAATGTGTCATCACATGGTCATCTCGCCAACTATTGCTCTTGCAACTATTGCTATCGCACAGCTATAAAGTAAAGCAATTATTTGGCGCTTGCATCTTATGCAATAAAGAGACAACCATAAGGCTTCTGCCAGTTGCCGATAACTTCAACAAAAACATGATCAAGTTTTACGTGACTGCTACGGGCTGAGAAAGAACCGTTCTTACCTACGCATCAAAAACCACAACGCGGTATAGTGATTTTTTTATCTTCAGAAAGAACCTTGTTCATTGAATCCAATTCAACTAAAGCTGGAGAAACAGACACCCACTAGCCACCTATGTGCGAAGCACGTCGGTAGAACCAGTCTCGCATAAGCGTACGCGTAATGTCGTTCTAGGCCGCTTCATCCAACAATGCCGCTGAATCAAGAATCAACTAGTGACGACAACCAATATGTATATACCCACACCCACAACTCCTTTGTGTTCTACTCGTGCATATAACATCTATGCATAAACCTGGCTCGGATGCCACTGTTGGGGAACGCAGTAATTTCAAAAAGAAAATCCTACGCACACGCAAGACCATGGTGATGCATAGCAACGAGAGGGGAGAGTATCGTCTACGTACCCTCGTAGACTGTAAGCGGAAGCGTTATGACAACGCGGTTGATGTAGTCGTACGTCTTCACGATCGACCGATCTAGCACCGAAGGTACGGCACCTCCGTGATCTGCACACGTTCAGCTCGGTGACGTCCCGCGAACTCACGATCCAGTAGACCTTCGAGGGAGGGTTTCGTCAGCACAACAGCGTGATGACGGTGATGATGATGCTATCAGAACAGGGCCTCGCCTAAGCACCGCTACAATATAACCGAGGTGGATTCTGGTGGAGGGGGGCACCGCACATGGCTAAAAGATCAATGGTCAACTTGTGTGTCCATGGGGTGCCCCCTTCCCCCGTATATAAAGAAGTGGAGGAGGGGGAGGGCCGGCCCTCTCTATGGCGCGCCCTAGGGGAGTCCTACTCCCTCTGGGAGTAGGATTCCCTCTTTTCCTAGTAGAAGTAGGAGCCCTTCCAAGTAGGAGTAGGAGAGGAAGGAAGGAGGAGAGAGGAAGGAAGGAAAGGGGGGCCGACCCCCCTCCCAATTCGGATTGGGCTTGGGGGCGCGCCTCCCTCTTTTCCCTTCCCTCTCCTCTATTCCACTAAGGCCCAATAAGGCCCATATACTCCCCGGGGGGTTCCATAACCTCTCGGTACTCCGGAAAAATGCCCGAACCACTCAGAACCATTCTGATGTCCAAATATAGGCTTCCAATATATCGATCTTTATGTCTCGATCATTTCGAGACTCCTCGCCATGTCTGTGATCAAATCCGGGACTCCAAACTACCTTCGGTACATCAAAACACATAAACTCGTAATACCGATCGTCACCGAATGTTAAGCGTGCGGACCCTACGGGTTCGAGAACTATGTAGACATGACTGAGACTCATCTCCGGTCAATAAACAATAGCGGAACCTGGATGCTCATATTGGTTCCTACATATTCTACGAACAACTTTATCGGTCAAACCACATAACAGTATATGTTGTTCCCTTTATCATCGGTATGTTACTTGCCCGAGATTCGATCGTCGGTATCTCAATACCTGGTTCAATCTCGTTACCGGCAAGTCTCTTTACTCATTCCGAAATACATCATCCCGCAACTAACTCATTAGTTGCATTGCTTGCAAGGCTTATAATGATGTGCATTACCGAGAGGGCCCAGACATGAAGGAAATATGCCCTAGAGGCAATAATAAAGTTATTATTTATTTCCTTATATCATGATAAATGTTTATTATTCATGCTAGAATTGTATTAACCGGAAACATAATACATGTGTGAATACATAGACAAACAGAGTGTCACTAGTATGCCTCTACTTGACTAGCTTGTTGATTAAAGATGGTTATGTTTCCTAGCCATAGACATGAGTTGTCATTTGATTAACGGGATCACATCATTAGGAGAATGATGTGATTGACTTGTCCCATTCCGTTAGCATAGCACTTGATCGTTTAGTATGTTGCTATTGCTTTCTTCATGACTTATACATGTTCCTGTGACTATGAGATTATGCAACTCCCGTTTACCGGAGGAACACTTTGTGTGCTACCAAACGTCACAACGTAACTGGGTGATTATA
The DNA here is from genome assembly GCF_002162155.2 of Triticum dicoccoides. Taxonomy (NCBI): domain Eukaryota; kingdom Viridiplantae; phylum Streptophyta; class Magnoliopsida; order Poales; family Poaceae; genus Triticum; species Triticum dicoccoides. The sequence goes on from NC_041390.1 coordinate 514,449,343, forward strand.
AAGGTTCTCTACAGGTGTCTCCGAAGGTACTTGTTGAGTTGGCGCATTTCAAGATTAGGATTTGTCACTCCGATTGTCGGAGAGGTATCTCTGGGCCCTCTCGGTAATGCACATAACTATAAGCTTTGCAAGCAATGTGACTAATGAGTTAGTTGCAGGATTATGCATTACGGAACAAGTAAAGAGACTTGTCGGTAACGATATTGAACTAGGTATTGAGATACCGACGATTGAATCTCGGGCAAGTAACATACCGATGACAAAGGGAACAACCTATGTTGTTATGCGGTTTGACCGATAAAGATCTTCATAGAATATGTAGGAGCCAGTGAGCATCCAGGTTCCGCTATTGGTTATTGTCCAGAGACGTGTCTCGGTCATGTCTACATAGTTCTCGAACCCATAGGGTCCGCACGCTTAAAGTTTGGTGATGATCGGTATTATGAGTTTTTGTGTTTTGATGTAACGAAGGTAGTTCAGAGTCCCGGATATGATCACAGACATGATGAGGAGTCTTGAAATGGTCGAGACGTAAAGATCGATATATTGGATGACTATATTCGGACACCGGAAGTGTTTCGAGTGGTTTTGGATAAAAACCGGAGTACCGGGGGGTTAGCGGAACCCCCCGGGGAGTTAATTGGGCCTTATGGGCCTTAGTGGGAGAAGAGGAGGGGCGGCCAGGGCAGCCGCGCGCCCCTCCCCCTCTAGTCCGAATTGGACAAGGAGGGGGGCGGCGCCCCCCTTTTTCCTTCTCCTCCTCTCTCCCTTCCTTCCCTCTCCTACTCCAACAAGGAAAAGGAGGAGTCCTACTCCTAGTGGGAGTAGGACTCCCCCCTGGCGCGCCCTCCTCCTAGCCGGCCGCCTCCCCCCTTGCTTCTTTATATACGGGGCAGGGGCACCCTAGAACACACAAGTTGATCTGTTGATCTATTCCAGCCGTGTGCGGTGCCCCCTCCACCATGTTCCACCTCGGTTATATCATAGCGGTGCTTAGGCGAAGCTCTGCGTCGGTAGCAACATCATCACCGCCATCATGCCGTCGTGCTGATGGAAATCTCTCGTGAAGCTCTGCTGGATCGGAGTTCGCGGGACGTCATCGAGCTGAACGTGTGCTGAACTCGGAGGTGCCGTACGTTCGGTACTTGGATTGGCCGGATCATGAAGACATACGACTACATCAACCGCGATGTGCTAACGCTTCTGATTTTGGTCTACGAGGGTACGTGGACACACTCTCCCCTCTCGTTGCTATGCATCACATGATCCTGAGTGTGCGTAGGAATTTTTTTGAAATTACTATGTTCCCCAACAGTGGCATCCAAGCCTGGTTTTATGCGTAGATGTTGTATGCATGAGTAGAACACAAGTGAGTTGTGGGTGATACAAGTCATACTGCTTACCAGCATGTCACATTTTGGTTCGGCGGTATTGTTGGATGAAGCGGCCCGGACCGACATTACACGTACGCTTACGCGAGACTGGTTCTACCGACGTGCTTTGCACATAGGTAGCTGGCGGGTGTTAGTTTCTCCAACTTTAGTTGTATCAAGTGTGGCTATGCCCGGTCCTTGATAAGGTTAAAACAACACTAACTTGACGAACTATCATTGTGGTTTTAATGCGTAGGTAAGAACGGTTCTTGCTAAGCCCTTAGCAGCCACGTAGAACTTGCAACAACAAAGTAGAGGACGTCTAACTTGTTTTTGTAGGGCATGTTGTGATGTGATATGATCAAGGTATGATGCTATATTGTATGAGATGATCATGTTTTGTAACCAAGTTATCGGCAACTGGTAGGAGCCATATGGTTGTCGCTTTATTGTATGCAATGCAATCGCCCTGTAATTGCTTTAATTTATCACTAAGCGGTAGCGATAGTCGTAGAAGATATAGTTGGCAAGACGACAACGATGCTACGATGGAGATCAAGGTGTCGTGCCGGTGACAATGGTGATCATGACGGTGCTTCAGAGATGAAGATCACAAGCACAAGATGATGATGGCCATATCATATCACTTATATTGATTGCATGTGATGTTTATCTTTTATGCATCTTATTTTGCTTTGATTGACGGTAGCATTATAAGATGATTTCTCACTAAATTTCAAGATAAAAGTGTTCTCCCTGAGTATGCACCGTTGCCAAAGTTCGTCGTGCCGAGACACCACGTGATGATTGGGTGTGATAAGCTCTATGTTCATCTACAGTGGGTGCAAGCCAGTTTTGCACACGCGGAATACTCGGGTTAAACTTGACGAGCCTAGCATATGCATATATGGCCTCGGAACACTGAGACCGAAAGGTCGAGCGTGAATCATATAGTAGATATGATCAACATAGTGATGTTCACCATTGAAAACTACTCCATCTCACGTGATGATCGGACATGGTTTAGTTGATTTGGATCACGTGATCACTTAGATGATTAGAGGGATGTCTATCTAAGTGAGAGTTCTTAAGTAATATGATTAATTGAACTTAAATTTATCATGAACTTAGTACCTGATAGTATTTTGCTTGTCTATGTTGATTGTAGATAGATGGCCCGTGCTGTTGTTCCGTTGAATTTTAATGCGTTCCTTGAGAAAGCAAAGTTGAAAGATGATGGTAGCAATTACACAGATTGGGTCCATAACTCGAGGATTATCCTCATTGCTGCACAGAAGAATTACATCCTGGAAGCACTGCTGGGTGCCAGGCCTGCTGCAGATGCTGCTGATGACGTTAAGAACGTCTGGCAGAGTAAAGCTAATGACTACTTGATAGTTCAGTGTGCCATGCTTTACGGCTTAGAACCGGGACTTCAACGATGTTTTGAACGTCATGGAGCATATGAGATGTTCCAGGAGTTGAAGTTAATATTTCAAGCAAATGCCCGGATTGAGAGATATGAAGTCTCCAATAAATTCTATAACTGCAAGATGGAGGAGAGTAGTTCTGTCAGTGAACATATACTCAAAATGGCAGGGTATCATAATCACTTGACTCAACTGGGAGTTAATATTCCTGTTGATAGTGTCATTGACAGAGTTCTTCAATCACTGCCACCAAGCTACAATAGCTTCGTGATGAACTATAATATGCAAGGGATGAATAAGACAATATCCGAGCTCTTCGCAATGCTTGATGTCATATTTTCGGAGGTTATCGAATGTAAGCTTCAAGTCATTTACTAGGGATTCTACATGTGGTAGGAGATCTTTGATAGAGGAATTGAAGCAAACCTAGCCAAGATTCGAGCTTTGTCACAATTGGATGTCCCAAAGGACCTTAAACAAATACAAAAATTAACCGGATGCGTGGCGGCTTTAAGCCGCTTCATCTCCCGCTTGGGAGAAAAGGCACTACCCCTCTATCGCCTCCTTCGGCGCACCGAACACTTCGAGTGGACGGATGCCGCCACGGCCGGACTTGATGAAATAAAAGCCATATTGGCAACAAACCCAGTCCTGGCCGCACCGAACACCGGCGAACCAATGATTTTGTACATTGTAGCAACCCATCAAGTTGTCAGCGCAGTGCTCGTTGTCGAGCGGGAAACGGATGGACACAAATTCCCCCTTAAAAGGTCGGTCTACTACGTATCCACTGTCCTCACTCCATGCAAATCACGGTACCCGCATTATCAAAAGATTGCATACGCGGTATTCATGGCATCCCAGAAGCTACGACACTACTTTCAAGAGTGTTCCATAACAGTAGCCTCGGAAGTACCACTCAACGATATTATCAACAACCACGATGCAACGGGCTGGATTGCAAAATGGGCCATCGAGCTTCTCCCGTTCGATATAACCTATAAGCCACGGCGAGCTATTAAATTGCAAGTTTTGGCCGACTTCGTCGCAGAATGGATGGAGGCCGAGCTCCCTAAAGAGTACGACACATATTCAAACTGGATTATGCATTTCGACGGCTCCAAAATGTTGGCCGGACTGGGGGCTGGCGTCGTCCTGACGTCCCCCACAGGAGACACAGTCCAATATGTGCTCTAGATCATGTACACAGAGTCCAACAATGCAACCGAATATGAGGCCCTCCTACATGGTCTCCGGATAGCAGTATCCATGGGTATCCAGCGCCTAGAGGTACGCGGGGATTCAAACCTCGCGATATCCCAAATAAACGGAGACTTCGACGCCAAGGACCCAAAAATGGTAGCTTACCGCAACGCCGTCCTAAAAATGTCAGCTCGGTTCGAAGGGCTGGAGTTTCACCATATAGCCCGAGAAAACAATCAAGCAACGGACGTCCTAGCACGCATCGGAGCAAAACGCAATGTAGTCCCCCCAACATCTTTTTGGAAAGATTATTCAAGCCATCCGTAGTATGGGAGGGGGAACCCACAAATAACAGCCCGGACCCAGCCGCACCACTCGACGCCGAACAATCTGACACAATTGGACGCTCTGCCAATGACATTACACCTTCAGCCCACGTAATAATGGCGGTTATCGCCCCGTGGACAGAACCATTCCTAGCCTACCTTACTAGGCAGGAACTCCCGGAGGACCAAAACGAGGCCCGCTGCATAGTGCGGCGATCTAAAGCCTATAGAGTCCATGAGGGAGAGCTTTATAAGAAAAGCACTACCGGAGTCCTTCAAAGGTGCATCTCCGAAGAGGAAGGGCGGAACCTTCTGGCTGAAATTCATGCCGGACTTGGTGGTCACCACGCCGCTGCTTGGTCCCTTGTTAGCAAGGCTTTCCGTACAGGCTTTTATTGGCCGACGGCCCGGGCAAATGCTCAGGACCTAGTCCAACGATGCGCTGGTTGCCAACTTTTTGCCAACCAAAGCCATATGCCACCCACCGCACTCCAAACTATACCCATCGCCTGGCCTTTTGCGGTCTGGGGGCTTGACATGGTCGGTCCCCTTAAAGGTGGGACCGATAGGAAAAAATACTTACTAGTTATGGTGGATAAATTCACCAAATGGATAGAATCCAAGCCTGTTCAAATGGCCGAATCCGGACCTGTGATAGACTTCATATCCGGGGTTGTACACCGTTATGGCGTCCCCCACAGCATCATAACCGATAACGGTACAAACTTTACCACCGATGAGGTAAAACTCTCGTGCAAAAACATGGGCATCAAGCTCGATTATGCTTCCGTCTATCACCCACAAACCAACGGCCAGGTTGAACGTGCAAATGGTCTTATCATGAGCGGCATTAAACCCAGACTGGTGCGGTCCCTCAAGGAATCTAACACGCACTGGGTAGAGGAGCTCGACTCCGTACTATGGGGGCTGCGGACCATGCCAAATCGCACCACCGGATACACACCATTTTTTATGGTGTACGACGCAGAGGTATTTCTGCCCTGCGACATAAATCATGACTCACCTAGAGTGCGCATGTACGAAGAAAGAGAAGCCGAGCTCGATCGGCAGGACAACTTGGATGCCTTGGAGGAGGAGCGTGACATGGCAAAAGCCCGTTCCGCATTTTATCAACAGCAGGCCCGAAGATATCAAAGCAGAGAAGTACATGCCAAAAATTACAACGTCAGCGAACTAGTTCTACGCCTGCCGGATAAGAAAAAGGACAAACTCAAGCCCAAGTGGGAAGGTCCATTCATAATCGACCAAGTCCTGACTGGTGGGGCGTACCGCCTGCGAGATGCGTCGGATAACCGACTCAAGCCGAACCCGTGGAACGCCACCCGTCTCCGAAGATTCTATGCCTAGCGCCGGACTCTGTGTTCGTCTCCTTCCTTCTGTCCATTTTTTTGCATTTTTCTGTCTTACATTTCTCTCCTTCCCCTCTTTTCTTTTATAGCCCTTAAAGGCTCATCTAGTGACGCGCCACTCGCGCTCATTAAACCTGGGGGCTTCTTTAACAGAAGCTTATTTATACGGGCTTCACGCCCAACACATGCGTCAAACTTCCGCATGTACCTTTTTCTTCACCATTATATGCATCGACATGACTTAAGTTTTGGCCAAGCTGGGTTGCCTGGCTCCTGTGCTTACCCCTATGTTCCCGATTGTTCGGCTAGGCGGTAAAGGGAGCACCTCTGCGATTGTTACTGTCGGGTCAGCCGGATGTGTACCTCGGACTGGGTGAAGCCGAAAGCTAGCATTCTTAAGGGAATATTCGGTCGGTGAAATAAAAGATGATCTTTTTACTCCTTTTATGTGCCCCCAAATGCCTTTTTTTTCTGCGTCTTTTCACGCAGTCCGGACATGCACTTTAGGGCATGCCTCCCAGCGAAAGGAACCCTTAACGGAACTATTCTCTTTGGAAGATGTTTCTTATTAACCATGTAATATAACATAACTAGTTGGGCACTTGTCTGATAAAGCACTGATGACCCCTACGCCTGGTCTCCACGCATACCCTGGTTCTTATATAACCGTTAGGGTATTCGGACACACTCCGGACCGTCAGGTCCCGAGGTTGAAGCGAAAAGGTCGGCAAAGACAAACGATCTACAATCCGGCTAGAAGGCATTACACATGTCAATTCAAAATTACATAGTCATTCTGACTGATTGTATTCCTCTTCTATACCATCTAACAGGCTGTCTAATTTATAGTCCTGCTGGGAATACTTCGCGGCCAACTCTACTTGGCCGTATACTAAGCTCACAGGGATCTCCTTTCCGTCAGGCCCCACTGGTCCGACCTCGGCCATGTGGTTTGGGTCAGACTTTGTAAAACGGGTCTTCACCATGGCCCAGGCCTCCCTAGCGCCTTGTCAGCAGGCCGATATCTTCCACAACCAGAAGCGCCGCCGAGCTCCCTTCAGCTTCTCCGCAAGCTCCCCAAGGCCCTCGGGCACGGAGTGGGCAGGCCATAAGGCTTGGGCAATACCCCGCATCGCCTGCCGAATTCGCTCGTGCAGTTGCAAGAGTTCGGGAAGAAAGTCACCCGTAGAACCGGGCATCTCCTCTGCAGGACGACCTTTGAGCATACCTACAGACATTACTCTGTTAGTCGACTTCCTCGCCGAACTCTTTTTTCAAAGTTCGTTCAAGCACTTACTAAAAATGCCGCGTCGAAGCCGCTGATTCTCCTTTGTGGAGTCCGACAGCTGGCCACGAACATCTTTAAGTTCGATGTCCAGCTTGGTGTTGGCATCCTGAAGATCATTCTTCTCTCGCCTCACCTTTGTCAACATACTCTCACCGGCCTTTAGCCGGCGTAAGAGTTGTTGCTTGTCCGGATCGAGTCCGGCGCCATCTGCAATATGATTTGTCAGATTTGCACCCACACCGCACAATACTAATCTTTCGAAGTGTATCTTACCCGAGGGGGTCTCTTTAGGCTCCCCTTCTGCGGCTAGTGCGGCCTCTAGTTGGGCCTTGCACTTTTCTAGCTCCTGGGACAGTACGGTATTCTTCTCTGTAAGAACCTGCATATTAAATGATCCTTAAATCAGTTGCTCTAGCTGCTTCAAGTCTTGGGGGCTACTGGCATACATATATATTTAACCAAAATTTTCTTACCCGTATGTCTTTTACATACTGCTCCGTGGCTCTGGCTAAACCATTTTGAGCGGCACGGAGGTACGCATCTCCCAAATTAAAGGCATCAAAAGCCTCTTGGGAGAAACAAGCGTCGCGTAGAATTGTTCGGCGACGCCTGTGGTTCATGGCACTCTCCACTTCAGAATTTGTGGCAGACAACCTGTCCGCATCCTCTGTCGAAGGAGCGTCCGGTGCGCGCCTTGTGCTCGCCTCCGCTTCCTGGCCAGACATCGGAGCCTGGCTGGTGGAGGCGCGATTGGTAACCTCTCCGGATGTAGTCCGGCGAGGTCTCTTTATTCTGAAGATAGCATGAACGTTAATATGCCCTGACGGAATAACACCAGGGAAACAGAGGGTGCGCTATACCTTTGCACCGGCGTCTCAGTCCGGATTGCATTCCTTTTTGTCCCACGGGGCCCTGCGGCCCCTCGTTGGCTAGCCGCCGCAGGTTCGGCCTCCTGCCTCGGAAATCTCCCCTACAAAACATGGTTGTCGTCAGAAACACCGGAATACATGAGAGTGGAATCTCTCTCAAGGGAATGAGACTCTGGTTTCTGTCACCTGGGAGGCCGGGATTAACCCTGGGTAATCAGCCGTGATGGCTACCAGGGTATTGTCCTTGCTTAGCTGATAGAACACCCCGTCGATAAGCTCCACCGATATGTCCGGATCCTCTTCGGAGTCTGGATCGAGGGACCGTTCTGGGTCCTCGGGTTGTGGAGGGCGGCTGTTTATATCCTTTACCTCCTATCGCAGTTCCTGCACTGAAGTCGTTAGACTACATATCTAACCGTGGGAGTATAAAACAAACGGGCAAGCGCAATTGTTCACTTACCCAACTTGGAGGATCATACATAGTAAATCCGGCCTGCGGGTTAACGCGGAGGAATTCCTCCTCTTCTCCCTTGTACAAAGAGGATAAGATCTTTACTAGAGCGGAAGCTGAGGCCGGCCCCTTACGACCATAACGGGTGGTGTCATCCTCCCCGTTGAACTCCCACATGGGGTGGCCTCTGTATTGAAGCGGCTGCACCCCCCGCATAATGCTTGCGGCCATGACTCCAATCATGGTTAGTCCGGAATGAGCCAACAGTCTTATTCGGCCCATCAGGTAAAGGACGTCTCTGTTGCTTTCTCTCTGAGAGCTCCGTGCACGCCAGCTCAAGCGTTTCTTCAATGGAGCACTGTTGAACTCAGGGAGACCGACCCGGATAGGGTCCGGCAGCGGGACGTCATCTATGTAAGACCATTCCGAAGGCCAGTCCTTGGACGCCTTCTTTGGGGTTCCGGATAGGTATCCGGTCCCGGCGATGCGCCATACTTCGGCTCCGCCCACTTGATATATAGACCCCTCTTGAGAATGGGGGACCAGGTAGAATAACCTCTTCCACAGTGCAAAATGAGCCTCAACGCCTAAAAATAGCTCGCAAAGGGCGACGAAACCCGCAATATGCAATACGGATGCAGGCGTGAGATTGTGCAGCTGGAGGGCGTAGAACTCCAGAAGCCCGCGGAGAAATGGATGAATTGGAAACCCCAGTCCCCTCATTAGATAGGGGACGAGGCACACCCGCTCTCCTTTAGAAGGATTGGGGGTGCTCTCCGCTTGTTTTCCGCCATTATAGGTGGAGAGACTGGCTCGGACCGGGACCATGTATGCCTGAGGGAGAAATCCCTTGGCCTGAAGCAACACTAACTCGCTATGCGGGATGGTGCAACTCTCCCAGTCCCCGGGTTTGGAACCGGAGGGGCAAGGGGAGGAGCTGCGACGGCTGGTCATGTTGGAATGGACCTTTGCTACAAGCGCTCTAATGATAACTCGCGGAGAGGAGAAGATGTGGTTTGGACCTAAATCCCCATCCCGTTAAATAGGCGGCTCGTTTATACGGCTAGGGGTGTGGATGTAAAAACGCCCCGGCCTTTCGCATTCGTTTGACATGTGGAAGACGGCCATTATTGGGCGTGGAAGCCGAGAAGGACTACATTACAAAAATCGAACATTATTCCTACAGGAACACAAGATTTGGAGAAGAACCCGCCTTGCAATGCCGAACATTCTGCGCGCTGGACTCGTCGTCATTGAAGCCTGGTTCGGGGGCTACTGAGGGAGTCCTGGATTAGGGGGTGTTCGGGTAGCCGGACTATACCTTCAGCCGGACTCCAGGACTATGAAGATACAAGATTGAAGACTTTGTCCCGTGTCCGGATGGGACTTTCCTTGGCGTAGAAGGCAAGCTTGGTGATGCAGCTATTCAAGATCTCCTACCATTGTAACCGGCTCTATGTAACCCTAACCCTATCCGGTGTCTATATAAACCGGAGGGTTTTAGTCCGCAGGACAACAGAATCAACTCCATATACAACAATCATACCATAGGATAGCTTCTAGGGTTTAGCCTCCTTGATCTCATGGTAGATCTACTCTTGTACTACCCATATCATCAATATTAATCAAGCAGGAGTAGGGTATTACCTCCATCGAGAGGGCCCGAACCTGGGTAAACATCGTGTCCCTTGTCTCCTGTTACCATCCGGCCTTGACGCACAGTTCGGGACCCCCTACCCGAGATCCGCCGGTTTTGACACCGACATTGGTGCTTTCATTGAGAGTTCCTCTGTGCCGTCACAATCAGGAAGGATGCCTTCTCCCGTCTTTAAAGACGGCGCCGTTGCTAAGGGAGCCTTGGCTGTCGGTCAAACCCTCCGGCTAGGTGGTTTCCTCATGACCGCCTGTTCGGTTGTTGCGCCGACGGTGACCTCTCGGGTCATCAAAAGCAACCTACACGTCAGCTCGGAGCTCGTCGAGCAGCTATCCAATGGAGCTCTCTTCCGTAAACGAGCTCTTGGATCGCATCGCCGCCCTGGGGGTCGCTACGGATTACGACCAGGTTGGGCTTAAACCCGATCTAAGAGAAATTAACCCTCCCCAAGGCACCTACCACGTTGCCGTGGTAGAGGCGCAGCGCGGCGACCCTTCATCTATTTTAAGGACTAGCTACGTCCGAATTCCCGACCCCTCCAAGCCGGATACCCGCGGAGGGGAGGATGTAACTCAAGACCTGAGCTTAGGATCAGGCAACGGGCTAGATTCATTGGACGACACCCAAGAATCCAAACTTCAGAGTTCGGAAACTCTTCGGCCTCCGAATCTTGGATTGGGTGAGGTTTCAGATTCAACGACACCCGCCCACCCGATCATAAGCGATCTCTCCCAAATCAGGCAGAGGCCCGAAGAAACAGTACATCATTACTGGGCCAGATTCCTCCTGGTTATGAACAGGATAAAGGATTGCCGCAAGGAAGATGCAATCTCAATTTTCTGCAGTAATTGCACAGACAAGGGAATCCTTAACGCCGTAAGTCGTCGTGATATCACACGCTTTGCTGACTTGGCGTCCATAGTACAAAAATACTATGAGATGGAAAGCGCCTGGAAAACCGAAATAAATTTTTGGGATAATCCGGCCTTGAATAGTAATCCCGTCTGAACTAAGAGGGTGCATTATCACAGGACACCCGGGATAAACACCAAAAAGCCAAAACCCTCTACAGGGCATGGAACCGTACTGGAAAGATGGCTTGACAGACCCTGTAGAATTCACAGTACAGAGGACGCCACACCAACTCACAGCCTTAGAGCATGTTGGATACTCCGGCAGGTGGCCAAAATCGGCGAGGACCTCTTAATTCCGGAGGCCACAGAAAGCCAGCCCAAGGACACCAGTACCGTTCTCACAGTCTTCAAGACTTACGCATCAAACAATGTGCGAAAAAGAACACTTCGCAGCCTCGCCGAAGTCTATCAAGTTGTAACAATACATCCATGGAGCGACACTGCCATTACCTTCAACGCAAGTGATGAACCTAGATTCCGAACAGCCCAAGCACCAGCCGCATTGGTCCTCAGTCCCATAGTGGATGGCTTTCGCCTCACCAAGGTGCTCATGGATGGAGGCAGCGGACTGAACCTCATTTATGAGGAAACCCTTCAAAAAATGGAAATAGACTGGAACCGCGTCGAGCGAAGCAGCACAACCTTTAGAGGTATAATCCCCAGTCGGGAAGCGCACTGCACAGGAAAAATCACACTAGATGTGGTGTTCGGCACGCCGGATAATTACAGGTCCGAAGAAGTCACGTTTCAGGTGGCCCCGTTCAAAAGCAGATATCACGCCTTACTAGGGTGGGAAGCATTCACAATCTTCCAAGCAATACCCCATTACGGGTACATGAAGCTTAAGATGCCCGGGCCGAACGGAATTATCACTCTAGCTAGTGATCCGGACATAGCACTCCGCGCCGAAAACAAGACGGCCGCATTAGCCCTTGAGGCACTATCCGAAGCCTTAGCGGCCGAGGAACTGACTGCGCTGCGCTCCACGGTTAACAGGGATGATGTGATACTCGACAAGAGATCCAAATCCACATCCTTCAAGCCAGCTGATGAAATAGTCAAATTCCAGGTCCATCCAATGGACCCCAATAAAATAGCTTCCATCAGGGCACGACTGAACCCTGATGTAGACGCAGCACTACGAGAGTTCCTACGAGAGAACTGGGACATTTTCGCCTGGCACCCTTCAGACATGCCAGGGATCCCATGCAGGCTGGCCAAACACAGCTTAAATATCCTAAAAGGATTCAAACCTGTCAAACAAGCCCTTCGGCGTTTTTCCGAACCCAAGAGACACGCTATGGGAGAGGAGCTAGCCAAGCTATTGGAGGCCGGATTCATTAGAGACATAAAACATCCGGACTGGCTAGCAAACCTGGTGATGGTACCAAAGAAGGACAAATCATGGCGCCTGTGTGTCAATTTTAAAGACCTTAACAAGGCTTGCCCAAAGGATCCCTTCCCCCTCCCCCGTATCGATCAAATAATCGATGCCACCGCAGGACACGACTCGTTGTGTTTCCTCGACGCATACTCCGGTTACCATCAAATCAAGATGGCAGAATCAGACCAAGCTACAACAGCATTCATCACACCATACGACCCATTCTGCTTCAACACAATGCCCTTTGGGCTAAAAAATGTCGGCGCAACATATCAGCGCATGATCCAGACATGTGTGCAAACCATATCGGCAAAACAGTGGAGGCGTATGTGGACGATGTGGTCGTCAAATCAAGACATGTTGAATCCCTAGTAAATGACTTGAAGCTTACATTCGATAACCTCCGAAAATATGACATCAAGCTCAACCCAGAAAAATGCGTCTTTGGCGTTCCAGCCGGAAAGCTCTTGGGCTTCATTGTATCCGGTAGAGGAATTGAAGCAAACCCAGCCAAGATCCGAGCTTTGTCACAATTGGATGTCCCAAAGGACCTTAAACAAATACAAAAATTAACCGGATGCGTGGCGGCTTTAAGCCGCTTCATCTCCCGCTTGGGAGAAAAGGCACTACCCCTCTATCGCCTCCTTCGGCGCACCGACCACTTCGAGTGGATGGATGCCGCCATGGCCGGACTTGATGAAATAAAAGCCATATTGGCAACAAACCCAGTCATGGCCGCGCCGAACACCGGCGAACCAATGATTTTGTACATTGCAGCAACCCATCAAGTTGTCAGCGCAGTGCTCGTTGTCGAGCGGGAAACGGAAGGACACAAATTCCCCCTTCAAAGGCCGGTCTACTACGTATCCACTGTCCTCACTCCATGCAAATCACGGTACCCGCATTATCAAAAGATTGCATACGCGGTATTCATGGCATCCCGGAAGCTACGACACTACTTTCAAGAGTGTTCCATAACAGTAGCCTCGGAAGTACCACTCAGCGATATTATCAACAACCGCGATGCAACGGGCCGGATTGCAAAACGGGCCATCGAGCTTCTCCCGTTCGATATAACCTATAAGCCACGGCGAGCTATTAAATCGCAAGTTTTGGCCGACTTCGTCGCAGAATGGATGGAGGCCGAGCTCCCTAAAGAGTACGGCACATATTCAAACTGGATTATGCATTTCGACGGCTCCAAAATGTTGGCCGGACTGGGGGCTGGCGTCTTCCTGACGTCCCCCACAGGAGACACAATCCAATATGTGCTCTAGATCATGTACACGGATTCCAACAATGCAACCGAATATGAGGCCCTCCTACATGGTCTCCAGATAGCAGTATCCATGGGTATCCAGCGCCTAGAGGTACGCGGGGATTCAAACCTCGCGATATCCCAAATAAACGAAGACTTCGATGCCAAGGACCCAAAAATGGTAGCTTACCGCAACGCCGTCCTAAAAATGTCAGCTCGGTTCGAAGGGCTGGAGTTTCACCATATAGCCCAAGAAAACAATCAAGCAGCGGACGTCCTGGAACGCATCGGAGCAAAACGCGATGCAGTCCCCCCAACATCTTTTTGGAAAGATTGTTCAAGCCATCCGTAGTATGGGAGGGGGAACCCGCAAATAACAGCCGGGACCCAGCCGCACCACTCGACGCCGAACAATCTGACACAATTGGAGGCTCTGCCAATGACATTACACCTTCAGCCCACGTAATAATGGCGGTTATCGCCCCGTGGACAGAACCATTCCTAGCCTACCTTACTAGGCAGGAACTCCCGGCGGACCAAACCGAGGCCCGCTGCATAGTGCGGCGATCTAAAGCCTATAGAGTCCATGAGAGAGAGCTTTGTAAGAAAAGCACTACCGGAGTCCTTCAAAGGTGCATCTCCGAAGAGGAAGGGCGGAACCTTCTGGCTGAAATTCATGCCGGACTCATTGGTCACCACGCCGCTGCTTGGTCCCTTGTTAGCAAGGCTTTCCGTACAGGCTTTTATTGGCCGACGGCCCGGGCAGACGCTCAGGACCTAGTCCAACGATGCGCTGGTTGCCAACTTTTTGCCAACCAAAGCCATATGCCACCCACCGCACTCCAAACTATACCCATCACCTGGCCTTTTGCGGTCTGGGGGCTTGACATGGTCGGACCCCTTAAAGGTGGGACCGGTAGGAAAAAATACTTACTGGTTATGGTGGATAAATTCACCAAATGGATAGAATCCAAGCCTGTTAAAACGGCCGAATCCGGACCTGTGATAGACTTCATATCCGGGGTTGTACACCGTTATGGCGTCCCCCACAGCATCATAACCGATAATGGTACAAACTTTACCGCCGATAAGGTAAAACTCTGGTGCAAAAACATGGGCATCAAGCTCGATTATGCTTCCGTCTATCACCCACAAACCAACGGCCAGGTCGAACGTGCAAATGGTCTTATCATGAGCGGCATTAAACCCAGACTGGTGCGGTCCCTCAAGGAATCTAACACGCACTGGGTAGAGGAGCTCGACTTCGTACTATGGGGGCTGCGGACCATGCCAAATCGCACCACCGGATACACACCATTTTTTATGGTGTACGGCGCAGAGGTATTTCTGCCCTGCGACATAATTCATGACTCACCTAGAGTGCGCATGTACGAAGAAAGAGAAGCCGAGCTCAATTGGCAGGACAACTTGGATGCCTTGGAGGAGGAGCGTGACGTGGCAAAAGCCCGTTCCACATTTTATCAACAGCAGGCCCGAAGATATCAAAGCAGAGAAGTACGGGCCAAAAATTACAACGTCGGCGAACTAGTTCTACGCCTGCCGGATAAGAAAAAGGATAAACTCAAGCCCAAGTGGGAAGGTCCATTCATAATCGACCAAGTCCTGACTGGTGGGGCGTACCGCCCGCGAGATGCGTTGGATAACCGACTCGAGCCGAACCCGTGGAACGCCACCCGTCTCCGAAGATTCTATGCCTAGCGCCGGACTCTGTGTTCGTCTCCTTCCTCTGTCCATTTTTTTTGCATTTTTCTGTCTTACATTTCTCTCCTTCCCCTCTTTTCTTTTATAGCCCTTAAAGGCTCATCTAGTAACGCGCCACTCACACTCATTAAACCTGGGGGCTTCTTTAACAGAAGCTTATTTATACGGGCTTCACGCCCAACACATGCGTCAAACTTCCGCATGTACCTTTTTCTTCACCATTATATGCATCGATATGACTTAAGTTTTGGCCAAGCTGGGTTGCCTGGCTCCTGTGCTTACCCCTACGTTCCCGATTGTTCGGCTAGGCGGTAAAGGGAGCACCTCTGCGATTGTTACTGTCGGGTCAACCGGATGTGTACCTCAGACTGGGTGAAGCCGAAAGCTAGCGTTCTTAAGGGAATATTCGGTCGGTGAAATAAAAGATGATATTTTTACTCATTTTATGTGCCCCCAGATGCCTTTTTTCTGTGTCTTTTCACGCAGTCCGGACATGCACTTTAGGGCATGCCTCCCAGCGAAAGGAACCCTTAACGGAACTATTCTCTCTGGAAGATGTTTCTTACTAACCATGTAATATAACATAACTAGTTGGGCACTTGTCTGATAAAGCACTAATGACCCCTACGTCTGGTCTCCACGCATACCGCGGTTCTTATATAACCGTTAGGGTATTCGGACACACTCCGGACCGTCAGGTCCCGAGGTTGAAGCGAAAAGGTCGGCAAAGACAAACGATCTACAATCCGGCTAGAAGGCATTACACATGTCAATTCAAAATTACATAGTCATTCTGACTGATTGTATTCCTCTTCTATACCATCTAACAGGCTGTCTAATTTACAGTCCTGCTGGGAATACTTCGGGGCCAACTCTACTTGGCCGTATACTAAGCTCACAGGGATCTCCTTTCCGTCAGGCCCCACTGGTCCGACCTCGGCCATGTGGTTTGGGTCAGACTTCATAAAACGGGTCTTCACCATGGCCCAGGCCTCCCTAGCGCCTTGTCGGCAGGCCGATATCTTCCACAACCGGAAGCGCCGCAGAGATCCCTTCAGCTTCTCCGGCATATGATATTGGTGCTTCCATGGTACGGCAAACACGCCAGGGGCTTCGGTACCCCTCATAATGGCATGAGAAGTCCGTACACTTTCCCAAGTGCGGCACCCCGAACTTATAGCACTATATGCATCGGCTCTGAATCATGATTTGGGTCAATAGTTGGGTTTATCCGGCTCCTATGTTTTGGTGCCTTACGTTCCGCTATATCGGCTAAGGTAGCACTAGGAGAACCACTGCGATTGTGCCCCGGTTGAGCTGGGTTAAGCACCTTAGTGGAGAAAGCTAAAATTGACTGTCATGATGTGGCGAGAGACCGGTCGCTGTTCGAGAGGTTTTTCGAGTCCCTAAAGACTCATGCCGCTTCGAGCGAGGAGCCGGCTTTGTCCGGCCAAGGCGTGGATAGCGCCCCGAATTCGGTCTTCCGAACTAGGGGCTTCGCCGAAATTTAAAATTATAGAGTTCTATGGCTAAGTGAGAGTGTTCAAGCATTATAGTCCGATTGCCCGGTTCGTTGTGCTGAGCGCCTCCCTCGAAGGACCCAACTATGGGAAAAAGAGCGCTCAGGTTTATCCCGAACACCCCAGCACTAGTGGCACGGGGGCAGAAGTCGACGACTGGCCATCTCTCAATTTTTGATAAACGGCCGCACATAAAGTAATATTTTAAATTCAATAAGCATTGCTTAGCGCATATGAACAAGTTTTCAGCGCACAGGATAACACGAGCGAGTTCATTCGAAAATTACATCCTTGGTACATTCATCCACCACAAGGCGGGCACCAGCAAGAACATCCTTGTAATAGTTCTCGGGCTTGCGATGCTCCTTCCCCAGCGGCGGCCCGTCCCTCACAAGCTTCTCACCGTCCAGCTTACCCCAGTGCACCTTTGCACGAGCAAGGGCCCTATGGGCACCTTCGATGCAGACGGAGCGCTTGACGACCTCGAGCCTTGGACAGGCCTCCACCAGTCGCCGCACCAGCCCAAAGTAGCTCCCAGGCAGGGCCTCTCCGGGCCACAGCCGAACTATGAAGCCCCTCAGGGCCTGTTCGGCCGCCTTGTGGAGCTCGACCAGCTGCTTCAACTGGTCGCTCAAGGGCACAGGGTGTCCGGCCTCAGCGTACTGAGACCAGAACACCTTCTCCGTCGAGCTGCCTTCCTCGACTCGGTAGAATGCGGCGGCATCGGATATGCTGCGGGGAAGATCTGCGAATGCCCCTGGAGAGCTCCGGATTCGGGTAAGTAACAAGTAGTTTACTCTTATATGTCTGCTTTGCATATAGAATGCCTTACCCGCCGCTATCTTTTTCATCTCCTCCAACTCTTGGAGGGCCTTTTGGGCTTCGGCCTTGGCAGACTTGGCAGTCTCAAGGGCAGCCGCGAGCTCGGACGCTTGCTTCTTGGACTCAAGCTCCAAACTCTCATGTTTTTTCATGAGAGCCTGAAGCTCCTGCTGCACCTCACTGACCTGAACCCCAAGTCTGTCTCGCTCGGTGCGCTCCGCGGCCGTTTTCTTTTTGGCCGCAGTCAGCGCCTGCTTAAGGGTTGCCACCTCAGTCGTGGCCCCTACAATAAGCAGTACAATCCTGTTACTCTTTTTTGCAATCAAAGCCTTTTTATAGGCACTTTTTCTGCAAGGTATTTATTACCTTCTTCCTCCTCGAGCCGCTGCTTGGCAAGGCCGAGCTCTTGCTCAGTCCGCTCGAGGTCCTGCTTCAGGACACCCACCTCCGCAGTCTGTGCGGCGGTGGATAGCAGCGAAGCCTGCATACGCATATTGACTCTTTTTTGTTAGACTCCTGCGATATTTACTAGATCCTCTATTCGGCTTTTCTTTCCGAACGCCAAACAGAGCATCAGGGGCTATTGTCTATGCGGTAATATTTTTACATATTTTTACTTACCTCAAAGCCTGTTAGAAGGCTAGCGCAAGCTTCAGTCAGTCCGCTCTTGGCGGACTGAACCTTCTGGATCACCGTACTCATAATAGTATGGTGCCCCTCGTCGATGGAGGCGTCATCAAGCACCTCCAGCAGATTGTCCGGCACCTCCGGTTGGACGGAGGCCGCCGGCTTAGAAGGCTTGCTCCTCTTGGAAGGAGTTCGCCTACCACGGTCCGGAACTGAAGATTCCGGCGCGGTGTCCGGCACAAAGCCGGACTGAGAGCCCTGGGGAGCCTTATCCCCTTCACTCCTGGAGTCCGGGAGGTTGCCTTGCAGCTCCTCCGGGACCACCTCCTCCTGCCCCGGAGCTTGTCGCGATGCCACTTCGGCGTCGTCTGCAGTGTGGGGGGAGACAGCGGGCGGAACTGAGTTCACGTCCGATGAGTCTAGGGAGCCGCCCGACGATTCGTCGAGTCCGGCCCGGGGCGGACTACATAATTACATTCGACATTAGGGAAAGATGTGCAACAAAGGAACATCATGAGTTACTCTGATATCCGAACTTACGATTTTGCCGGACGCTTGGCCCTGTCTGGCCACTCCTCTTCGCCCTCTTCGGCGTCAGGGGCGTAGTCTGGCGGAGGGGTCTTCCTTTTCCTAGACCCCTCGGCCTCCCCCGTTGGGGCGGCCTTCCTCTTCTCTCCTCCCTCCGCTGGGGGGGGGAATTTTCTTCTTCCTCCTCCTCGTTTTCACGGGAGGAGGGCGTCTCGGACTCATCAGATGACGAGTCCGACACCACCACGTTGCGGGCACTCCTTCGAGTCCCCGTGGTCTTCTTCTTCTTGGCCTTCTTCTCCGGCACCACATAAGGCGCCGGAGCCAGCAGCTTCACTAGTAGAGCTGGGGCTGGGTCTTCGGGCAGCGGAGCCGGACAGTTAATCGGTCCGGATATCGCCCGCCAAGCCTGTCAAAGGTAAGGGAGTTTAGATCCCACATAGAGTCAAACTATGTAAAAAGCTTAACATCCTGTAAAAGGTGTAGATGGCTTACCTCGCTAGCGTGACGCTGCGAGCTGTATCTGCGGTCCTCGGAAGCGGATGCGGGAGCCTCGGCGCCCTTGAATAGCATCTTCCAGGCGTCTTCATACGTCATGTCGAAGAGCCTGCTGAGGGTTTGATGCTGCGCCGGGTCGAACTCCCACAAATTAAAATCCTGTTGTTGACACGGGAGGATCCGGCGGACGAGCATAACCTGGATTACGTTAACAAGCCGGACTGGCTTGTTCACCAGGGACTGGATGCATGTTTGCAATCCGGTCACCTCTTTTTCGTCACCCCACGACAGGCCCGTCTCTTTCTAGGACATAAGCCGCATGGGGGGTCCGGATCGGAACTCGGGGGCTGCGGTCCATTCCGGATCACGCGGCTCGGTGATATAAAACCACCCGGCTTGCCATCCCTTTAGGGTCTCCACGAAAGAACCCTCGAACCATAGGACGTTGGCCATCTTGCCTGCCATGGCACCTCCGCACTCCGCCTGGCTGCCGTGCACCACCTTGGGCTTGACGTTGAAGGTCTTGAGCCAGAGGACGAAATGGGGGCGGACGCGGAGAAAAGCCTCGCACACGACGATAAATGCCGAGATGTTGAGGATGAAGTTCGGAGCCAGATCGTGGAAATCCAGGCCGTAGTAGAACATGAGCCCCCGGACAAATGGGTGGAGTGGAAAACCCAGTCCGCGGAGGAAGTGGGGGAGAAATACTACCCTCTCATGGGGCCTTGGGGTGGGGATAAGCTGCCCCTCTTCGGGAAGCCGGTGCGCGATGTCCTTGGACAGGTATCTGGCCTTCCTTAGCTTTTTGTTTTTGCCCTCCGTGATGGAGGAGACCATCCACTTGCCTCCCGCTCCGGACATTGCTGGAGAAGGTTGAGGTGGGAAGTGCGGGCTTGGGCGCTGGAGCTCGGGTGCGCAGGAGATGGATAGGCAAAGGAGGAAGAAGGCGTAGGTAAAAAGGTGGATCCTTGTCCCCTTATATGGGCGGATGCGGTTGTGCGTCCCCACCTCCCTAGTAAAACTCGCTTGCCTCCCAAGCGCCGTGATAAGTGGCGCGGTTGGGTTACCCATGTCCGTATTGATGAGAATCCCGTAAAAGGGGGGTACACGATCTCTGCTTTGATAAGACGTGCCAAGGAAACCGCCTCGCAAAACACACGGAGGTGGAAAAATGAAAACGATTTGAGTGAAGGACTTGGCTGTAGTGCGATGACGCACTACTAAATACGTTAGCAGATTTGATTTGTGTTAATATTATTCTCTCTATGGCGATATGTGGGAGCTTATTTTGCAGAGCCGGACACTACTCTTGGTGTTTACAATCTTCTATGAAGGACTTGGAGGAGGAACCCGCCTTGCAATGCCGAAGACAATTTGCGCACGGACTTGTCGTCATTGAAGCCTGGTTCAGGGGCTACTGAGGGAGTCCTGGATTAGGGGGTGTTCGGATAGCCGGACTATACCTTTAGCCGGACTCCTGGACTATGAAGATACAAGATTGAAGACTTCGTCCCGTGTCCGGATGGGACTTTCCTTGGCGTAGAAGGCAAGCTTGGCGATGCGGATATTCAAGATCTCCTACCATTGTAACCGACTCTATGTAACCCTAACCCTATCCGGTGTCTATATAAACCGAAGGGTTTTAGTCCGTAGGGCAATAGAATCAACTCCATATACAACAATCATACCATAGGCTAGCTTCTAGGGTTTAGCCTCCTTGATCTCGTGGTAGATCTACTCTTGTACTACCCATATCATCAATATTAATCAATCAGGAGTAGGGTATTATCTCCATCGAGAGGGCCCGAACCTGGGTAAAAACATCGTGTCCCTTGTCTCCTGTTACCATCCGGCCTTGACGCACAGTTCGGGACCCCCTACCCGAGATCCGCCGGTTTTGACACCGACAGGGAGGAAAGTAGAACTTGATGAGGTAACTGTACCTACTCCCTTATTGGAAAGTAGTTCGTCACAGAAACCGATTCCTGTGACACCTACACCAATTAGTGAGGAAGCTAATGATGATGATCATGAAACTTCAGATCAAGTTACCACCGAACCTCGTAGGTCAACCAGAGTAAGATCCGCACCAGAGTGGTACGGTAATCTTGTTCTGGAGGTCATGCTGCTAGACCATGACGAACCTACGAACTATGAGGAAGCGATGATGAGCCCAGATTCTATAAAATGGCTTGAGGCCATGAAATCTGAGATGGGATCCATGTATGAGAACAAAGTGTGGACTTTGGTTGACTTGCCCAATGATCGGCAAGCCATCGAGAATAAATGGATCTTCAAGAAGAAGACAAACGCTGATGGTAATGTTACTGTCTACAAAGCTCAACTTGTTGCGAAAGGTTTTCGACAAGTTCAAGGAGTTGACTACGATGAGACCTTCTCACCCGTAGCAATGCTTAAGTCCGTCCGAATCATGTTAGCTATTGCCGCATTTTATGATTATGAAATTTGGCAAATGGATGTAAAGACTGCATTCCTGAATGGATTTCTGGAAGAAGAGTTGTATATGATGCAACCTGAAGGTTTTATAGATCCAAAAGGTACTAACAAAGTGTGCAAGCTCCAGCGATCCATTTATGGATTGGTGCAAGCTTCTCGGAGTTAGAATAAACGCTTTAATAGTGTGATCAAATCATATGGTTTTATACAGACTTTTGCAGAAGCCTGTATTTACAAGAAAGTGAGTGGGAGCTCTGTAGCATTTCTAATATTATATGCGGATGACATATTCTTGATTGGAAATGATATAGAATTTCTGGATAGCATAAAAGGATACTTGAGTAAGAGTTTTTCGATGAAGGACCTCGGTGAAGCTGCTTACATATTGGGCATCAAGATCCATAGAGATAGATCAAGACGCTTAATTGGACTTTCACAAAGCACATACCTTGACAAAGTTTTGAAGAAGTTCAAAATGGATCAGGCAAAGAAAGGGTTCTTGCTTGTATTACAAGGTGTGAAGTTGAGTAAGACTCAATGCCCAACCACTACAGAAGATAGAGAGAAAATAAAAGATGTTCCCTATGCTTCAGCCATATGCTCTATCATGTATGCAATGCTATGTACCAGACCTTATGTGTGCCTTGCTATTAGTTTAGCAGGGAGATACCAAACTAATCCAGGAGTGGATCACTGAACAACGGTCAAGAACATCCCGAAGTACCTGAAAAGGGCTAAGGATATGTTTCTCGTTTATGGAGGTGACAAAGAGCTCATCGTAAATGGTTACGTTGATGCAAGCTTTGACACTGATCCGGACGATTCTAAATCGCAAACCGGATACGTGTTTATATTAGACGATGGAGTTGTCAGTTGGAGCAGTTCTAAACAGAGCGTCGTGGCAGGATCTACATGTGAAGCGGAGTACATTATTGCTTCGGAAGCAGCAAATGAAGGGATCTAGATGAAGGAGTTCATATCCGATCTAGGTGCCATACCTAGTGCATCAGTTCCAATGAAAATCTTTTGTGACAATACTGGTGCAATTGCCTTGGCAAAGGAATCTAGATTTCACAAGAGAACCAAGCACATCAAGAGACGCTTCAACTCCATTCGGGATCAAGTCCAGGTGGGAGACATAGAGATTTGCAAGATACGTACGGATCTGAATGTTACAGACCCATTGACTAAGCCTCTTCCACGAGCAAAACATGATCAGCACCAAGGCTCCATGGGTGTTAGAATCATTACTGTGTAATCTAGATTATTGACTCTAGTGCAAGTGGGAGACTGAAGGAAATATGCCCTAGAGGCAATAATAAAGTTATTATTTGTTTTCTTATATCATGATAAATGTTTATTATTCATGCTAGAATTGTATTAACCGGAAACGTAATACATGTGTGAATACATAGACAAACAGAGTGTCACTAGTATGCCTCTACTTGACTAGCTCGTTGATCAAAGATGGTTATGTTTCCTAGCCATAGACATGAGTTGTCATTTGATTAACAGGATCAAATCATTAAGAGAATGATGTGATTGACTTGACCCATTCTGTTAGCATAACACTTGATCGTTTAGTATGTTGCTATTGCTTTCTTCATGACTTATACATGTTCCTATGACTATGAGATTATGCAACTCCCGTTTACCGGAGGAACACTTTGTGTGCTACCAAACGTCACAATGTAACTGGGTGATTATAAAGGTGCTCTACAGGTGTCTCCGAAGGTACTTCTTGAGTTGGCGTATTTCGAGATTAGGATTTGTCACTCCGATTGTTGGAGAGGTATCTCTGGGACCTCTCGGTAATGCACATCACTATAAGCCTTGCAAGCAATGTGACTAATGAGTTAGTTGTGGGATGATGCATTACAGAACGAGTAAAGAGACTTGTCGGTAATGAGATTGAACTAGGTATTGAGATACCGATGATCGAATCTCGGGCAAGTAACATACCGATGAACAACGTATGTTGTTATGCGGTTTGACCGATAAAGGTCTTCGTAGAATATGTAGGAGACAATATGAGCATCTAGGTTTTGCTATTGGTTATTGATCGGAGACGTGTCTCGGTCATGTCTACATAGTTCTCGAACCCGTAGGGTCCGCACGCTTAAAGTTTGGTGATGATCAGTATTATGAGTTTTTGTGTTTTGATGTACCGAAGGTAGTTCGGAGTCCCGTATATGATCACGGACATGACGAGGAGTCTCAAAATGGTTGAGACATAAAGATCGATATATTGGACGACTATATTCGGACACCGGAAGTGTTCCGAGTGGTTTCGGATAAAAAACGGAGTACCGGGGGGTTACAGGAACCCCCCGGGGAGTTAATTGGGCGTCATGTGCCTTAGTGGGAGAAGAGGAGGGGCGGCCAGGGCAGCCGCGCGCCCCTCCCCCTCTAGTCCGAATTGGACAAGGAGGGGGGCGGCGCCCCCCTTTTTCCTTCTCCTCCTCTCTCCCTTCCTTCCCTCTCCTACTCCAACAAGGAAAAGGAGGAGTCTTACTCCCGGTGGGAGCAGGACTCCCCCCTTGGCGCGCCCTCCTCCTGGCCGGGCGCCTCCCCCTTGCTCCTTTATATACGGGGGCATGGGGCACCCTAGAACACACAAGTTGATCTGTTGATCTATTCCAGCCATGTGCGGTGCCCCCCTCCACCATATTCCACCTCGGTTATATCGTAGCGGTGCTCAAGCAAAGCCCTGCGTCGGTAGCAACATCATCACCGTCATCACACCAACGTGCTGACGAAACTCTCCCATGAAGCTCTGCTGGATCAGAGTTCGTGGGACGTCATCGAGCTGAACGTGTGCTGAACTCGGAGGTGTCGTACGTTCGGTACTTGGATCAGTCGGATCGTGAAGACGTACGACTACATGAACCACGTTGTGCTAACGCTTCCGCTTTTGGTCTACGAGGGTACGTGGACACACTCTCCCCTCTCATTGCTATGCATCACCATGATCTTGAGTATGCGTAGGATTTTTTTTAAAATTACTACGTTCCCCAACAAGAGATAACTCTCCGACAATCGGAGTGACAAATCCTAATCTTGATCTATGCCAACTCAACAAGTACCATCGGAGACACCTGTAGAGCACCTTTATAATCACCCAGTTACGTTGTGACGTTTTGTAGCACATAAAGGGTTCCTCCGGTATTCGGGAGTTGCGTAATCTCGTAGTC
This sequence comes from Triticum dicoccoides, assembly GCF_002162155.2. NCBI lineage: Eukaryota > Viridiplantae > Streptophyta > Magnoliopsida > Poales > Poaceae > Triticum > Triticum dicoccoides. Next base: position 514,474,231 of record NC_041390.1, read on the forward strand.
ACAGGAACATGTATAAGTCATGAAGAAAGCAATAGCAACAAACTAAACGATCATCGTGCTAAGCTAACGGATAGGTCAAGTCAATCACATCATTAGGAAACAAATGACAACTCATGTCTATGGTTAGGAAACATAACCATCATTGATTCAACGAGCTAGTCAAGTAGAGGCAAACTAGTGACACTCTGTTTGTCTATGTATTCACACATGTACTAAGTTTCCGGTTAATACAATTCTAGCATGAATAATAAACATTTATCATGATATAAGGAAATATAAAAAACAACTTTATTATTGCATCTAGGGCATATTTCCTTCATACTCTACCCTCGAAAACTATTACAATCCCCTATACTTGTGGGTTATCACCGGTTGACTGCGCCGGTGGGTCGACTCCTCCTCTCCGACGTGCCAGGCACCTCCCCCGCGGTTGTTCCGATGGACTCTGTAAGTTCAATCACCACCTCCTCTCTTCTAGTTCTAGCTAGATCTGTCCATGTGCTAAGGTTAGGCCGTCCGATCTGTTTGACTGTGATGGTGTAGTAGCTAGTTGTGATGGATTTGGAGCATGCTAGGGGTTGTTTCCATGTGGGCAAGTGTTGGTAGTTAGTGGTCATAGATGAATCGGTGGTATGCTAGTGTGCAAGTGTTGAACAAGATCATCCATGTGTCCATGATTAGTGCTATGTTCTCCATGATTAATGCTCTATTATGTTGTGGTATGCTTGTGCATGTGTTACTGCTAGTTTGATCTGTCCAAGATGTAATGCTAGTTCGATCTGTCCCAGATGTACTGCTAGTTGGATCTGTCCATGGTGTACTGCTAGTTCATACTGTCCATGTGTAGTGTCTTGTGGTGTTGATGACACTTACGTTTGTAGGACATGACCACACAAGAGTTTAGTCAGGCCCTCGTGCTATCCGAGAGCCAGTTCTTGCCGTCGTACGTCAAGGACTCCCAGCCTCCTCTGGAACAGATGGCTCTTGATTTAGAGGTTTGTGAGGTGCCGCCTATGGTTCCTCCATTTGTGCTGGCTTAGCCCAATGCTGTTGCTCATGCTGCTGCTCTAAAGGCAGCAACAAAGGAGAAGAAGGATGGCAGGGGGAACAACATGAAATGGCATCCGCTCCTCTCCACTTTTGTGCTTAACAAGATGTGAGATCATAGCTAGTGGGGTGATGACTGACAAGGGCTTCAAGGAGGTGCACTTGAACCTTGTTGCAAAGCAGGTGTTCGACTTCTATGGACAGGAGATCACCTCGACCCAGGTGTACAACCACCTGAGTAAGTGGAGAGCTCGATGGATCCAAGTGTCCAAGCTCAGAGACCTTATCGGTGCTTCATGGGATGAGGACACCTGCTTGATCCTTCTGGAGTCAAAGCACTACCAAGGCCACGTCGCGGTTAGCTCACAAACCATGCCATTCTAACAGACCAACAGTTGAAGCCTATGAACCATTGCCATACTAACTAACCTCTCTGCCCTGTTTCTTCTTAGGCTCACCCCCAAGGACGCAGAGTTCCTCAACACCTCCATCCAGAACTACCACCAAATGCAACAGATCTTCTCCTTCGGGCTGGCAATCGGCAAGCATGCCATGGGCTCTGGTCACCTGCTTGCCTCACTGATGTCGGAGTTTCCAGACACCCAGGAGTCAGACTGTTGGAAATATGCCCTAGAGGCAATAATAAAATGGTTATTATTATATTTCTTTGTTCATGATAATTGTCTATTATTCATGCTATAATTGTGTTATCCGGAAATCGTAATACATGTGTTAATACATAGACCACAACACGTCCCTAGTGAGCCTCTAGTTGACTAGCTCGTTGATCAAAAGATAGTCATGGTTTCCTGACTATGGACATTGGATGTCATTGATAACGGGATCACATCATTAGGAGAAAGATGTGATGGACAAGACCCAATCCTAAACATAGCTCAAAGATCGTGTAGTTCCTTTGCTATAGCTTTTTCAAATGTCAAGTATCATTTCCTTAGACCATGAGATTGTGCAACTCCCGGATACCGTAGGAGTGCTTTGGGTGTGCCAAACGTCACAACATAACAGGGTGACTATAAAGGTACACTACAGGTATCTCCGAAAGTGTCTATTGGGTTGGCACGAATCGAGACTGGGATTTGTCACTCCGTATGACGGAGAGGTATCTCTGGGCCCACTCGGTAATGCATCATCACAATGAGCTCAATGACCAAGTGGTTGATCACGGGATCATGCATTACGGTACGAGTAAAGTGACTTGCCGGTAACGAGATTGAACGAGGTATTGGGATACCGACGATCGAGTCTCGGGCAAGTAACGTACCGATGGGCAAAGGGAATTGTATACGGATTGATTGAATCCTCGACATCGTGGTTCATCCGATGAGATCATCGAGGAGCGTGTGGGAGCCAACATGGGTATCCAGATCCCGCTGTTGGTTATTGACCGGAGAGTCGTCTCGGTCATGTCTGCGTGTCTCCCGAACCCGTAGGGTTTACACACTTAAGGTTCGGTGACGCTAGGGTTGTTGAGATATTAGTATATGGTAACGTGAAAGTTGTTCGGAGTCCCGGATGAGATCCCGGACGTCACGAGGAGTTCCGGAATGGTCCAGAGGTGAAGATTTATATATAGGAAGTCAAGTTTCGGCCATCGGGAAAGTTTCGGGGGTACTCGGTATTGTACCGGGACCACCGGAAGGGTCCCGGGGGTCCACCGGGTGGGGCCACCTATCTCGGAGGGCCCCATGGGCTGAAGTGGGAGGGGAACCAGCCCCTAGTGGGCTGGTGCACCCCCCATGGGCCTACCCTGCACCTAGGGTTGGAAACCCTAGGGGTGGGGGTGCCCCACTTGGCTTGGGGGGCACTCCACCCCCTTGGCCGGCGCCCCGACTTGGAGATGGCATCTCCTAGGGCCGCCCCCCTAGGGGTCCTATAAATAGTGGGGGGAGGGTGGGTATCCGCACCCTAGCCCCTGGCCTCTCCCTCTCCCTCCCGTGACACACCTCCATCTAGAACTACCACCAAATGCAGCAGATCTTCTCCTTCGGGCTGGCAATCGGCAAGCATGACATGGGCTCTAGTCAGCCGCTTGCCTCACCGATGTCGAAGTATCCAGATACCCAGGAGTCAGACTGTTGGAAATATGCCCTAGAGGCAATAATAAAATGGTTATTATTATATTTCTTTGTTCATGATAATTGTCTATTGTTCATGCTATAATTGTGTTATCCGGAAATCGTAATACATGTGTGAATACATAGACCACAACACGTCCCTAGTGAGCCTCTACTTGACTAGCTCGTTGATCAAAAGATAGTCATGGTTTCCTGACTATGGACATTGGATGTCATTGATAACGTGATCACATCATTAGGAGAATGATGTGATGGACAAGACCCAATCCTAAGCATAGCTCAAAGATCGTGTAGTTCCTTTGCTATAGCTTTTCTGAATGTCAAGTATCATTTCCTTAGACCATGAGATTGTGCAACTCCCGGATACCGTAGGAGTGCTTTGGGTGTGCCAAACGTCACAACGTAACTGGGTGACTATAAAGGTACACTACAGGTATCTCCGAAAGTGTCTGTTGGGTTGGCACGAATCGAGACTGGGATTTGTCACTCCGTATGATGGAGAGGTATCTCTGGGCCCACTCGGTAATGCATCATCACAATGAGCTTAATGTGACCAAGTGATTGATCACGGGATCATGCATTACGGTACGAGTAAAGTGACTTGTCGGTAACAAGATTGAACGAGGTATTGGGATACCGATGATCGAGTCTCGGGCAAGTAACGTACCGATTGACAAAGAGAATTGTATAGGGATTGATTGAATCCTCGACATCGTGGTTCGTCCGATGAGATCATCGAGGAGCGTGTGGGAGCCAACATGGGTATCCAGATCCTGCTGTTGGTTATTGACCGGAGAGTCGTCTCGGTCATGTCTGCGTGTCTCCCGAACCCGTAGGGTCTACACACTTAAGGTTCGGTGACGCTAGGGTTGTTGAGATATTAGTATACGGTAACCCGAAAGTTGTTCGGAGTCCCGGATGAGATCCCGGACGTCACGAGGAGTTCCAAAATGGTCCGGAGGTGAAGATTTATATATAGGAAGTCAAGTTTCGGCCATCGGGAAAGTTTCGGGGGTACTCGGTATTGTACCGGGACCACCAGAAGGGTCCCAGGGGTTCACCGGGTGGGGCCACCTATCCTGGAGGGCCCCATGGGCTGAAGTGGGAGGGGAACCAGCCTCTAGTGGGCTGGTGCACCCCCCCATGGGCCTCCCCTGCGCCTAGGGTTGGAAACCCTAGGGGTGGGGGCGCCCCACTTGGCTTGGGGGGCACTCCACCCCCTTGGCCGCCGCCCCCCCCCCCCTTGGAGATGGCATCTCCTAGGGCCGGCGCCCCCCTAGGGGTCCTATAAATAGTGGGGGGAGGGAGGGCAGCCGCACCCTAGCCCCTGGCCTCTCCCTCTCCCTCCCGTGACACACCTCCCTCTCCCTGTGCTTGGCGAAGCCCGCCGAGATCACCGTTGCTTCCAGCACCACACCGTCGTGCTGCTGGATCTTCATCAACCTCTCCTCCCCCCTTGCTGGATCAAGTTGGAGGAGACGTCTTCCCAACCGTACGTGTGTTGAACGCGGAGGTGCCGTCCGTTCGGCGCTAGGTCATCGGTGATTTGGATCACGACGAGTACGACTCCATCAACCCCGTTCTCTTGAACGCTTCCGCGTACGATCTACAAGGGTATGTAGATGCACTCCTCTCTCCCTCATTGCTAGATGACTCCATAGATTGATCTTGGTGATGCGTAGAAAATTTTAAAATTCTGCTACGTTCCCCAACAGTGGCATCATGAGCTAGGTCTATGCGTAGTTTCTATGCACGAGTAGAACACAAAAGCAGTTGTGGTGTCGATATTGTCAATTTGCTTGCCGTTACTAGTCTTATCTTGATTCGGCGGCATCGTGGGATGAAGCGGTCCGGACCGACCTTACAGGTACGCTTACGTGAGACTGTTTCCACCGATTGACATGCACTAGTTGCATAAGGTGGCTGGCGGGTGTCTGTCTCTCCCACTTTAGTCGGATCAGATTCGATGAAAAGGGTCCTTATGAAGGGTAAATAGAAATTGGCATATCACGTTGTGGTTTTGGCGTAGGTAAGAAACATTCTTGCTAGAAACCTATAGCAGCCACGTAAAAATTTGCAACAACAATTAGAGGACGTCTAACTTGTTTTTGCAGCATGTGCCGTGTGATGTGATATGGCCAAAAGGATGTGATGAATGATATATGTGATGTATGAGATTGATCATGTTCTTGTAATAGGAATCACGACTTGCATGTCGATGAGTATGACAACCGGCAGGAGCCATAGGAGTTGTCTTTATTTATTTATGACCTGCATGTCAACATAAACGTCATGTAATTACTTTACTTTATTGCTAAAGCGTTAGCCATAATAGAAGAAGTAATAGATGACAAGACAACTTCAAGAAGACACGATGATGGAGATCATGGTGTCATGCCGGTGACAATGATGATCATGGAGCCCCGAAGATGGAGATCAAAAGGAGCAAATGATATTGGCCATATCATGTCACTATTTGATTGCATGTGATGTTTATCATGTTTTACATCTTATTTGCTTAGAACGACGGTAGCTTAAATAAGATGATCCCTCGTAATAATTTCAAGAAAGTGTTCCCCCTAACTGTGCACCATTGCGAAGGTTCGTTGTTTCGAAGCACCACGTGATGATCGGGTGTGATAGATTCTAACGTTCGAATACAACGGGTGTAAGCCAGATTTACACACGCAATACACTTAGGTTGACTTGACGAGCCTAGCATGTACAGACATGGCCTCGGAACACAGAAGACCGAAAGGTCGAGCATGAATCGTATAGAAGATACGATCAACATGAAGATGTTCACCGATGTTGACTAGTCCGTCTCACGTGATGATCGGACACGGCCTAGTTGACTCGGATCATGTTTCACTTAGATGACTAGAGGGATGTCTATCTGAGTGGGAGTTCATTGAATAATTTGATTAGATGAACTTAATTATCATGAACTTAGTCTAAAATCTTTACACTATGTCTTGTAGATCAAATGGCCCACGCTAATGTTGCCCTCAACTTCAACGCATTCCTAGAGAAAATCAAGCTAAAAGACGATGGCAACAACTATACGGACTGGGTCCGGAACCTGAGGATCATCCTCATAGCTGCCAAGAAAGATTATGTCCTAGAAGCACTGCTAGGTCACGCACCCATCCCAGAGAACCAAGACGTTATGAATGCTTGGCAGTCACGTGCTGATGATTACTCCCTCGTTCAGTGTGGCATGCTTTACATCTTAGAACCGGGGATCCAAAAGCGTTTTGAGAGACACGGAGCATATGAGATGTTCGAAGAGCTGAAAATGGTTTTCCAAGCTCATGCCCGGGTCGAGAGATATGAAGTCTCCGGCAAGTTCTTGAGCTGTAAGATGGAGGAAAATAGTTCTGTCAGTGAGCACATACTCAAAATGTCTGGGTTGCATAACCGCTTGACTCAGCTGGGAGTTAATATCCCGGATGATGCGGTCATTGACAGAATCCTTCAGTCGCTTCCACCGAGCTACAAGAGCTTTGTGATGAACTTCAATATGCAGGGGATGGAAAAGACCATTCCTGAGGTATATTCAATGCTGAAATCAGCAGAGGTGGAAATCAAAAAGGAACATCAAGTGTTGATGGTGAATAAAACCACTAAGTTCAAGAAAGGCAAGGGTAAGAAGAACTTCAAGAAGGACGACAAGGGAGTTGCCGCGCCCGGTAAGCAAGCTGCCGGGAAGAAGCCAAAGAATGGACCCAAGCCTGAGACTGAGTGTTTTTATTGCAAGGGAAGTGGTCACTGGAAGCGGAACTGCCCCAAATACTTAGCGGACAAGAAGGCCGGCAACACTAAAGGTATATGTGATATACATGTAATTGATGTGTACCTTACCAGTACTCGTAGTAGCTCCTGGGTATTTGATACCAGTGCGGTTGCTCACATTTGTAACTCAAAGCAGGAGCTGCGGAATAAGCGGAGACTGGCGAAGGACGAGGTGACGATGCGCGTCGGGAATGGTTCCAAGGTCGATGTGATCACCGTCGGCACGCTGCCTCTACATTTACCTACGGGATTAGTTTTAAACCTCAATAATTGTTATTTAGTGCCAGCTTTGAGCATGAACATTGTATCAGGATCTCGTTTAATTCGAGATGGCTACTCATTTAAATCCGAGAATAATGGTTGTTCTATTTATATGAGAGATATGTTTTATGGTCATGCTCCGTTGGTGAATGGTTTATTCTTAATGAATCTCAAGCGTAATGTTACACATATTCATAGTGTGAATACCAAAAGATGTAAGGTTGATAATGATAGTCCCACATACTTGTGGCACTGCCGCCTTGGTCACATAGGTGTCAAACGCATGAAGAAGCTCCATGCAGATGGACTTTTGGAGTCTCTTGATTACGAATCATTTGACACGTGTGAACCATGCCTCATGGGTAAAATGACCAAGACTCCGTTCTCAGGAACAATGGAGCGAGCAACCAACTTATTGGAAATCATACATACTGATGTGTGCGGTCCAATGAGTGTTGACGCCCGCGGTGGCTATCGTTATGTTCTCACCCTCACTGACGACTTGAGTAGATATGGGTATGTCTACTTAATGAAACACAAGTTTGAGACCTTTGAAAAGTTCAAGGAATTTCAGAGCGAGGTTGAGAATCAACATGACAGGAAAAACAAGTTCTTGCGATCAGATCGTGGGGGAGAATACTTGAGTCACGAATTTGGCACACACTTAAGAAAATGTGGAATAGTTTCACAACTCACGCCGCCTGGAACACCTCAGCGTAATGGTGTGTCCGAACGTCGTAATCGCACTCTATTGGATATGGTGCGATCTATGATGTCTCTTATCGATTTACCGCTGTCATTTTGGGGCTATGCTTTAGAGACTGCCGCATTCACTTTAAATAGGGCTCCATCGAAATCTGTTGAGACGACACCGTATGAATTATGGTTTGGGAAGAAACCTAAGCTGTCGTTTCTAAAAGTTTGGGGATGCGATGCTTATGTCAAGAAACTTCAACCTGAAAAGCTCGAACCCAAATCGAAAAAATGTGTCTTCATAGGATACCCTAAAGAAACTATTGGGTATACCTTCTACCTCAGATCCGAAGGCAAGATCTTTGTTGCCAAGAATGGGTCCTTTCTAGAGAAAGAGTTTCTCTCGAAAGAAATAAGTGGAACGAAAGTAGAACTTGATGAAGTATTACCTCTTGAACCGGTAAGTGGCGCAGCTGAAGAAAATGTTCCTGAGGTGCCTGCACCGACTAGAGAGGAAGTTGATGATGACGATCATGAAACTTCAGATCAAGTTGCTACTGAACTTCGTAGGTCCACGAGGACACGTTCCGCACCAGAGTGGTACGGCAACCCTGTCTTGGAAATCATGTTGTTAGACAACGGTGAACCTTCGAACTATGAAGAAGCGATGGCGGGCCCGGATTCCGACAAATGGCTGGAAGCCATGAAATCCGAGATAGGATCCATGTATGAAAACGAAGTATGGACTTTGACTGACTTGCCCGATGATCGGCGAGCCATAGAAAATAAATGGATCTTTAAGAAGAAGACAGACGCGGATGGTAACGTAACCATCTATAAAGCTCGGCTTGTAGCTAAGGGTCATCGACAAGTTCAAGGGGTTGACTACGATGAGACTTTCTCACCCGTAGCGAAGCTGAAGTCCGTCCGAATCATGTTAGCAATTGTCGCATTCTATGATTATGAGATATGGCAAATGGACGTCAAAACGACATTCCTTAATGGTTTCCTTAAGGAAGAATTGTATATGATGCAGCCGGAAGGTTTTGTCGATCCTAAGAATACTGACATGGTGTGCAAGCTCCAACACTCGATTTATGGGCTGGTGCAATCATCTCGGAGTTGGAACATTTGTTTTGATGAGATGATCAAAGCGTTTGGGTTTACGCAGACTTATGGAGAAGCCTGGATTTACAAGAAAGTGAGTGGGAGCTCTGTAGCATTTCTCATATTGTATGTGGATGACATACTGTTGATGGGAAATGATATAGAATTCTTGGAAAGCATAAAGGCCTACTTGAACAAGTGTTTTTCAATGAAGGATCTTGGAGAAGCTGCTTATATATTAGGCATCAAGATCTATAGAGATAGATCGAGACGCCTCATTGGTCTTTCATAGAGTACGTACCTTGACAAGATATTGAAGAAGTTCAAAATGGATCAGTCAAAGAAGGGGTTCTTGCCTGTGTTTGCAAGGTACGAGATTGAGCACGGCTCAATGCCCGACCACGACAGAAGATAGAGAAAAGATGAGTGTCGTCCCCTATGCCTCGACCATAGGGTCTATCATGTATGCTATGTTGTGTGCCTGACCTGATGTAAACCTTGCCGTAAGTTTGGTAGGAAGGTACCAAAGTAATCCCGGCATGGAACACTCGACATCGGTCAAGAATATCCTGAAGTACCTGAAAAGGACTAAGGATATGTTTCTCGTTTATGGAGGTGACGAAGAGCTCATCGTAAAGGGTTACGTCGATGCTAGCTTCGACACGGATCTGGATGACTCTAAGTCACAAACTGGATACGTGTATATTTTGAATGGTGGGGCAGTAAGTTGGTGCAGTTGCAAGCAAAGCGTTGTGGCGGGATCTACATGTGAAGCGGAGTACATGGCAGCCTCGGAGGCAGCACAAGAGGCAATCTGGGTGAAGGAGTTCATTACCGACCTAGGAGTCATACCCAATGCGTCGGGCCCGATGACTCTCTTTTGTGACAACACTGGAGCTATTGCCCTTGCCAAGGAGCCCAGGTTTCACAGGAAGACCAGGCATATCAAGCGTCGCTTCAACTCCATTCGTGAAAGTGTTCAAAATGGAGACATAGAGATTTGTAATGTACATACAGACCTGAATGTGGCAGATCCGTTGACTAAACCTCTCCCTAGAGCAAAACATGATCAACACCAGAACTGCATGGGTGTTCGATTCATCACAATGTAACTAGACTATTGACTCTAGTGCAAGTGGGAGACTGTTGGAAATATGCCCTAGAGACAATAATAAAATGGTTATTATTATATTTCTTTGTTCATGATAATTGTCTATTGTTCATGCTATAATTGTGTTATCCGGAAATCGTAATACATGTGTGAATACATAGACCACAACACGTCCCTAGTGAGCCTCTAGTTGACTAGCTCATTGATCAAAAGATAGTCATGGTTTCCTGACTATGGACATTGGATGTCATTGATAACGGGATCACATCATTAGGAGAATGATGTGATGGACAAGACCCAATCCTAAGCATAGCTCAAAGATCATGTAGTTCGTTTGCTATAGCTTTTTTGAATGTCAAGTATCATTTCCTTAGACCATGAGATTTTGCAACTCCCGGATACCGTAGGAGTGCTTTGGGTGTGCCAAACGTCACAACGTAACTGGGTGACTATAAAGGTACACTACAGGTATCTCCGAAAGTGTCTGTTGGGTTGGCACAAATCGAGACTGGGATTTGTCACTCCGTATGACGAAGAGGTATCTCTGGGCCCACTCGGTAGTGCATCATCACAATGAGCTCAATGTGACCAAGTGGTTGATCACGGGATCATGCATTATGGTACGAGTAAAGTGACTTGCTGGTAACAAGATTGAACGAGGTATTGGGATACCGACGATCGAGTCTCGGGCAAGTAACGTACCGATTGACAAAGGGAATTGTATACGGATTGATTGAATCCTCGACATCGTGGTTCATACGATGAGATCATTGAGGAGCATGTGGGAGCCAACATGGGTATCCAGATCCCGCTGTTGGTTATTGACCGGAGAGTCGTCTCGGTCATGTCTGCGTGTCTCCCGAACCCGTAGGGTCTACACACTTAAGGTTCAGTGACGCTAGGGTTGTTGAGATATTAGTATACGGTAACCCGATAGTTGTTCGGAGTCCCGGATGAGATCCCAGACGTCACGAGGAGTTCCGGAATGGTCCGGAGGTGAAGATTTATATATAGAAAGTCAAGTTTCGGCCATCGGGAAAGTTTCGGGGGTACTCGGTATTGTACCGGGACCACCGGAAGGGTCCCGGGGGTCCACCGGGTGGGGCCACCTATCCCAGAGGGGCCCATGGGCTGAAGTGGGAGGAAAACCAGCCCCTAGTGGGCTAGTGCGCCCCCCATGGGCCTCTCTTGCGCCTAGGGTTGGAAACCCTAGGGGTGGGGGCGCCCCACTTGGCTTGGGGGGCACTCCACCCCCTTGGCCGCCGCCCCCCTTGGAGATGGCATCTCCTAGGGCCAGCGCCGCCCCTAGGGGTCCTATAAATAGTGGGGGGAGGAGGGCAGCCGCACCCTAGCCCCTGGCCTCTCCCTCTCCCTCCCGTGACACACCTCCCTCTCCCTGTACTTGGCGAAGCCCTGCCGAGATCACCGTTGCTTCCACCACCACACCGTCGTGCTGCTGGATCTTCATCAACCTCTCCTTCTCCCTTGCTGGATCAAGTTGGAGGAGACGTCTTCCCAACCGTACGTGTGTTGAACGCGGAGGTGCCGTCCGTTCGGCGCTAGGTCATCGGTGATTTGGATCACGACGAGTACGACTCCATCAACCCCGTTCTCTTGTACGCTTCCGCGCGCGATCTACAAGGGTATGTAGATGCACTCCTCTCTCCCTCGTTGCTAGATGACTCCATAGATTGATCTTGGTGATGCGTAGAAAATTTTAAAATTCTGCTACGTTCCCCAACACAGACACCATCAACATTGATGCTCCTGAGAAGGATGCTGAGCATGTTGCTATGCTTGATAGGGAGAGGAAGCGGGCATGCTTCATGGAGGAGGAGCTGAGCGTCTTCACCAGCATGACCGAGGTAGTGAAGGAGATGGCCACCGTCATTAGGGAGAGCAAGAGTGTGGACGTCCACCCTAAGCTCTACAACGCCGTCATGGATCAAATTGGCTTCGGCCCAAAGGCTCTCATGGTGGCTCTTAGCCACCTGCTGGACAACAAAAGCCCAGGGTGTTGGGTTTGTTGCCATGGGAGAAGAGCACATGGTGCTCTGGCTGAAGACCTGGTTGGGCAAGCACTACTACTAGTGCCGCTTCAGATGGTGGCGACGATGTGCATGATCCTCAACGGCGATGGCGACAAGGACGAGGATGACGATGACAACGTATATTTTGTGTAGTTAGGGCTTGAAAACAATCTTATGGCGTGTATATTTTGGTGAGGTGGTATATACTAACCCTTCACGGTGATCCTCGCGGTGATCACGAATTTGCGGGGGTAGGATGACACCCTCTTTTGGATGTGGTGGTAGGATGACACCAAAGTAATGGTAGGTTGAACTTGCTATGATCATGCATGCTTACTAATGCTCTTCTGCTCCATTGCTTGCTCCTAGAGTTCTTCATTGCTTGCTGTTTGTGTGTTTCAATGCTTGTTGCTTGAACTTATTGCTCGTTTGCACTGCCAGGGCAAGTGGTATGTGGTGTTCGAAGGTAGGGTTCCAAGGATTTACAGTTCATGAGAAGTTTGCAACAAACAAGTTTCAGGGTAGAACAACAACAACCACGGAGGAGGGCTTAAGACTAGGCAGGCGGCAGAAGATGCTTACTCTAAGTATGTGCGAGAGCATTCATGCAGCAAGGATGAGGTTGGCAAGAAGGTGGGTCACCCGTTAGGGCTGAAGAATTTCATCATCTTCGTCCAATTTGTCGTCATAGCAGTGTTGTGGCGTTGGTGTGCTTGGTGTGATTGTGTGTAAGGTGTTGGTAAGCTCACCAAGTAGGGTACAAAGTGAGCACAACTCTATACTCGTATATGTAACCAAACAACGTGCATCCGTGTGAGCACATGCGTAGAGGCATCGTTACGATGCATGGAGATGACATGCAGGCAACCAAACTAAGTGCAGATGTTGATTTTTGGCTTGCATTTGCTCAGCCAGATCCAACTTGGATAAGTATGCAAATGGGAAAAAAACCATGCAGGTAACCAAACACGCCCTAACTATTACTGGACCCTGTACGGATGAAATAACTTTTTTTTTTGAGAAACGTATATGGACGAAATAACTGGGCCTAATCTCATAGAAATTCCGCTTGTAGCCCAACTCAGCAAGTCAAGTCGGCCTGAAGCCCGAACGGTTATTCCGGGGAAGTAAGAAATTGGGTGGGGGAGTTATTTTATTTCGTTTACCCTTTTTTTACCTGTGGGTATCGCGAGCACGCCGCCCACCTCCCGCATCTCTCCCCCTCACGTCGCAAACCCTGTGTCGCCACCACCGCCTCCTCCTCTCGCGGCGACCCCGCACCACCCCGGCCCCCTCCTCCGGTCAGCGCCGCCCCGGTCCCCTGCCCGCCGCGGCCCCGTCGACGCACGCCCTCCCGCCGCCTCCGCCTCCTCCTCCTCCCTCCGCCGAGACATCTGCGGGTGCTCCTGCCCGCGCCGCCGTCTTCGACACCCGCCGATGCCACCGCGGTGCCTCGTCGAGAAGGGTAATTCGCTCTCGCATCCCCTCCGTTTCAAGGATCGGCTCCATTCTTCTTATTCCGGGATTTGAATCGTTGGGCGCCCAGATACATGCGCCTATAGGAAATAGAAATCTAAACTCCGTCGCGCGGGACTCCTGAAGGATCCTTACGCTTTCCGAGTGGATCCTATGGGCGCATTAATTCGTGGCCTGAGTTCGTCCTACCACGGGAGTTTTTCATAGGCATTGAAGCGGGTCGTTAGGGTTTTGATGGTACAAATAATTAATGGTACTGATTCCAGTACGCCAATGCCATCCCTCTGTGCCAGTAATGTACGTATAAACAATACCCTACAGTCCTCATGTGTTTTTGCCATAGCGGTATTCCGTAATTTTTTTGGGAGTGCGTTGTACTCATATGATTCATGTAAACTTGATTACTCCTGTGTATTCCAAATTTTTGCTTCATGGTGTATTTGCGTATTTTATCCAAAGGGTCATCTGCTGTGTCTTGGTATCAGTCTCAGTATCATTGTCATATCTCTAGTCTTGAATTCCTGTGGCTAAGAAGTTGTATGTAGTATGTACTGCAAACTGTTGCATAATAGCCTATTACGTTTCTTATTTAAAATGTTAAGTACTCCCTCCGTCCCATAATATAAGAGCGTTAGTGTCAAAAACGCTCTTATATTATGGGACGGAGGGAGTAGCTGATTGCAAAACCAAGGTTTGTTTAGTACACGAGTGCAAACGCTTTGTGTTTACTGGCAAGAAATTTGCTTGGTGAATCAAATGGAACTGCAAGTCTTTATGCATATAGTCAATAAAGTGGTAACTTTACATATGACCATAAAGCTGAACTTTAATCATTTTATTACCATATTCTGTTTAAGACGGAGCTCCATTATCCGTTCAGTAAGTTTATTTTTGTTTGTTCTGCCATACATTTGTTTTCATATGAAATTTCTACATTCCTAAACCGCACTTTTGTTTCTAGGTGTTGAATAAGTCATAAGTGTTTATGGACTTCAAGCCAGTAGAGGATTTTTCCTGCACTGCTTATCCTGCTTTATTTCACAGTGGATTGGCAGATCAGAACTTATCAAAGAAATGCTGATGGATCCACCTGTTATGCAAGCGGATTGCCAACTACAGAATGACGTGGAGAAAATATCATCTATTTCTTATGATAGGAAGCATACCTTATCATGTAATGACCACGGGTGGCAAGCCTCCGATGTTCATCAGACAAATGCAGCAATAAGTTGTAACCCTGCTGAAGTTAACAATTCTTCTGGCTCGAGCACAGATGAGAAAGTAGATGGTTCCTCTGAAAAGTCTTCTGTTAGCTTGGATGGTTTATCAGAGGTGAACTTTTTTGTACCACATAAAGAAAAGAACGTCCAGGATGCTTACTTCAATGATGTAAGGTTTCAGTTGAATGCAAGCTTGGAAAATAATGGCTCCCCAGGGGATGCCAACTGCAGCAAACACTGCATCAATAAGGAGGATTTACACCATTCCCAGGAGATGTGTTCACCGTCCAATATAGTAACTGGACTTAGGCCATGCCAGTCAAATGGAGATGTCCTAACTTCCAAAGGCAAGAAAATGACAGAAGTACAACTCAAATATAACATCAATGTTGATGCAGAAAGTAAGGAATTTGGGACTGACATTGCAAGTAAGGGAGTCGGGACTGACTTGGTAAACAAGGAAGTCGGCAACGATATGGCAGGATCTCATGATGCCCAAAAGGAGTTGCCGTGCCCACTTCAAGGTCTATCAGAAAGAGCATGCGGTGGGTTAGTAAGTAAAATATTTTCTCAGGAAGAGAATGAGACATCTGTCTCACCTAAAAACGGCATGGATATGCTTGTTCATAACAACAGTTGTAATGGCAATACTAATGATGTTGGCGGAGAGATGGATACAAGAAGTATTGAAGAAGATCATGCTGTGGCACTTTGGGTAAAGGTATGTCTATTTAGGAGTAGGTGATTGTGGCTGTGAACGTCATTGTATTAGTTCTTGATATTGAAATTATATGTCAAGTTGTGAACTTATACAATGAGAAACTAGCCCTGGAAAAGTTGTGGTTGTTCAATGTATACGCTAGATGTCTTGGGAGTAGGCGCCAAATTCACCATGCTTTTCGGAACTCCACCTCTGAATTATTTCAACTTACACCCCTATAGTCTGACCATCTATGTATATCCTACTTAAATGTTCCTATTTCGTACTAGATGCATCTATAAATGTATAAACTATACAAAGGCATTTCTTTTCCTTTTACAATTTTGTTAGTATTATCCCTATACACTATACAGAAAGCAGGTCTTTATTTGTGGCCTTATCTAAGATCTGTGATATATAATTTGCCTTCAAGTTTCTAAACATAGTGTAAATATTTTGTTCTGTTTACTCCATCCATTAGTTTATTATTACTGGACCATTCAAGTTACCAATGGGGTTTCCTGAATTGAAGCAAAACTATATATTGATCGCAAAATATGCAAATGAGGTGATTTTTATCTGACTATTCAGAGCACCACCATGGAACCCAAGCTCTTTTATTTCCCTGGTGGCTATGTCCTACTTTCTATTTTTTTGCATGTTAACCACTTCCTGCATCTCTAATGGCTCCACCCTGAACTATCATTTTACTTCTTCATTTGAAAACAGTGGAGAGGAAAATGGCGAACAGGAATTCGATGCTGTAGGGCGGACTGTCCTTTGTCCACTCTCAAGGCAAAACCAACTATTGACAGGAAGACCTATATTGTTGTTTTCTTCCCACAAACAAGGACTTATTCTTGGGTGGACATGCTACTAGTCCTTCCAATTGATGAATATCCTGTGCCACTTGTGAATGGAACTCATCGCAAATGGCGAAAGATGGTGAAGGATTTGAGTGTTCCTCGACGATTCATCATGCAGAAGCTTGCTATCTCAATGCTAAACTTTAGCGATGAACTTCACACTGAGGTATGCTCTTCCCTTGCAGTATTTGTATTCATGTCGTATCATTTCTCTTGATACTGTTTATATGTTGAATAGGCCATAATTGAGAATGCTCGGAAGGCAACAGCTTGGAAAGAATTTGCTCGGGAAGCATCATGCAGTAGAGATTACACTGATCTTGGGAAGATGCTTGTCAAACTTCAAAAGGTAAATCCAAGGACCTTATTCCATATGCATATGTCACGGTGCCTTGTGCTAATTTGCACCTAGTGAGTTTCATACTCTTGTCATATTCTCCTATGTTTTTTTTTCTTGAGGCAATTACCTAAGCATTTTCCTTCTCATTTTTACTCATCGTGCAATGGAAAGATCTCTGTAACTGTTATATTTGTATATCCGTTCACCACCTTATGTGTGTACGCATCACCTACAGTATTTTGGTACTTTGTTTCCCAAGGCATTTTATATGGTAAATAACTTTGTGTGTTCTCCTGGTAGGTGACACTAATTGTTGTGTGCCTTATTCCTCTATTTGATGGGATCCAAAATGTTCCTATCGTGGTTCTAGTGTAATTGCCACAACTCTGTCAAGTCATGAAAAATAGCTCTTCTATGCAGCAGTTTTTGGCTATAACTTTGCAATATTTATACGAAAGGGCTAAATCAGCATTATTAGCAGTTGATTTGGACACTGCAAAGTAATTGTAATGAAAGACATATTATATGTGGGAAGTTGCTCAAGGTCCATTGCAGCTATGGTCATATAGAAATAAGACAGATAAACATAGTTTTTTATTGCATGAGGTCAATACATCATTATCGGCGTTGTATTTTTTTTAAAAGCACAGCTGAGCAGCATGTTGTTCGCTATGTCCATCTATGCTTCACCCCACATTCACTGCTGATGCTGCAAAAATAAAATAAATGCTTGAAGTAGCCTTTTCCTGGCGTTTCTTTGCATTATTTCACTTTTTCTTTGCGAGGAAGCATTGGTTCACCTTAGTTGTTTGATTTCAGATGATTCTTCCAGACTACACAAGCTCTCATTGGCTCCAAAATTCTTCTGACTTGTGGGGCCAGAAGTGTAATATTGCTCATGATGCTGAGACTGTTGAAATTCTTGCCGAGGTAATGTGGAATCCATTCGCCTTTAGGTCACATTTTTTGGAGTGTGATTAAGTTTGTATGAAATATTGTCATGCAGTTTTTTCAGTTTGTGACCAGGTTGCATGCTTACAAAACCTCAATTTACTTGTTTTCTTATGTTCATTATCATTTCAGTCGAACTTAAATAAATATTTTAATATGATTGTACGGATAACAGTATGTATACGGTGTTAACCTTGTTCTTGAGTTACGGTTACTTTTTGGAGAACGTGTTCTGTATTTAAGAGTTGACTATCAATAAGCTCATGAGTTCCTTGCGCAAGCTGCATAAATTTGGATGGAAAGATCGTAAATAATCATTTCTATGGTCTAGCTAGCCCAGTTCTACTCTCACAATATAGGCTGCTTCTGTGGCTTATAGTTAAACTTGCTCCCGTGCATTCAGCTGCAACATTTATGGTGGTGTCCATGTGTCAGCTGTTTGGGCTTCACTTGTGAAAATCGAAGATTTTCAAGTCGCAAATCCAGCTGACTTGCCACTGGATGCCTAGCCATCCAGTTTGCCGTGATTCACCACTTCTAGTCTTCACCCCATCCCAAACCAAGCCTGGCTAATTGTAAACTATTGTATCCATGATCATTTCTTGCCTACCAGAAGATACTCTGGCAACTGTTACCTTGTCACGAGCTTTTTGAGCCAATTTGTACTTGTACTCCACTTTCCTGTCTATATCCATCTGATCTTATATATTACATTTAAGATGGATAAACCCAGTAGGAAGTGTACTCTCGTGTGCATAATTTAACAGGGGTATGCATGGCATTACTCTTGTTAATGACTACTTTGTTTTAATGTTATTCCCTAGAGCTCAGTAATTTGTTTGGATTAGCTAATTTTCACCATCCCAGCCCAGCCCAGTAATTTGTTTGGATTAGCTAATTTTCATCATCCCAGCCCAGTATGGAAACACTAAATCTGAAACCGTTAATGGGAAATGACATGCATACCCCTGTTAAATGGCATGCTTCAACCATTTCTTCCGAAGCATTAAATTAGGGGTAGAGAGCGGAAACATCACATAAGATATACTCATTTGCATTGAATCAGAGGAAGTATTGTGTTTAACATGTAGAAATGCCTGCTCTTTCCAAAATGAAGTAGATCACCTCTTACTGAATAGGCTATGCTAATAAAAGAAAAGAAGGCTGTTAAATTTCATGCTTTAACTTGAGCTCTGTGCAGCATCAAGTTTGTCAATGATGTCATTGCTGTTACACTATTAAAGTCTCTTTGCAGCAAAAATATAGGCCTCTGTTGTTGCTTTACCAATAAAAATCGCAAAACAGAAATTTAAGATTTACGCTACTTCTCTTGGCGTATATCGATTACTCCCTTTGTTAGATTTGGCATATGCCACTATTTCTTAGGCTTGTTAAAACTTGGCCAGCCTCATTAATTCTTTCCTTTTAACGCAGGAACTTAGGCAATCTGTTCTTTGGGACAAGGTCGATGAGTTGTGGAATGCACCAATGCAGCCTGAATTAGTACCAGAGTGGAAAACATGGAAACAAGAAGTCATGAAACAGTTCTTTTCATCACATGCTGTAGGTAATACGGGCAACTTTGATCAAAGCAATAGCTATGATGATCCAGGTATGGATCAACAAGCTCGCAGAAAGCGTCCCAAACTTGAAGTGCGCAGAGGAGAACCACATTTTTCTCACGCGAATGATGCTAACTGCAGCATTCTCAGCGAGGGCCTGAACGGTAATAACTTCCCTAGTAGACCTATCACTGATGGACATATGGAAGTGTTAGCATCAGTGGATCAGAATAACACTGTCACCTTCCTCAGTAATTCTGCCCCCCATGAGATTGCAGAATCAGGCCACATCAACCCAGCTTTACAGAATGCCAGACATGAGTTTGATTCCTTAAAGAATTCTCGTCAGTGTTCTGCATACATAGAAACAAAAGGAAGACAGTGTGGCAGGTGGGCTAATGATGGTGATATTTATTGCTGTGTGCATCAAAGCATGCACGACCGTTATTCTAGGGAGGACAGGGGACTTAGTGGTGATGCTTTAGTCTGTAGTGGTATGACTAATTTGGGCAGACAATGCAAGCATCGAGCCCAGCATGGTTCTATTTTCTGCAAAAAACACCGTTCCCAGACAAGCCTGGATACTGTAAGCTCTGATAATTTATTCAGTTCATCTGGGGGTCTCCATAAAAGGGAAGAGTCTCCAAAAGGAATGGAAAAGAATTCCAACTCAAGTGCAATATGCATTGTGGATGCAGAAAGGGCCAGTAGTTCCCAAGTTCCTCTTCAAATGCAATTGACCTCGACCATGGCTGCAGAGATTTCAGGTGATAAAGCTTGTGGATTGGAGAACCCTGATATGTTCTACCCCATGTCAACTTCCATGGCAAAAGCTAATTCAGATACTGATCTTTGCATTGGAATTCTTTCTCATGACAATATTGTTGAATGCCAGGATTATGCTAAGCGACACACTCTTTACTGTGAGAAGCACCTTCCAAAGTTCCTTAAACGTGCCAGGAACGGAAAGAGTCGACTCATATCTAAAGATGTTTTTATCAATCTATTGAAGGGCTGTGCATCAAGGCAAGAAAAAATATGTTTACACCGGGCATGTGAGTTTCTTTATTGGTTCTTGAGAAACAACTTCTCTCGTCAACAATCTGGTCTTGGTAACGACTATATGCCTCAGATTCTAGCTGAAGTGTCCAAGGATACTGATGTTGGAGAATTTTTGTTAAAGTTGATCTCTAGTGAAAGAGAAAAACTCACAAATCTTTGGGGCTTTGGTACAAATGGATCTCAGCAAATAAATCCTGATAACCAAGAGGGATCTATGATAGTGTTGCAAGAAGAGAAAACTAATCATTCAGCTGGTTTGAAGTGCAAAATATGTGCCCAGGAGTTCTCTGATGATCAGTGTCTCGCGTTACATTGGACAGAAGTTCACCGAAAGGAGACCCGATGGCTGTTCAGAGGGTATTCTTGTGCTGTTTGCATGGACCCATTTACCAACAGAAAAGTTCTTGAAAAACATGTACAAGAAAAACATGGTGCTCAATATCTCCAATATTCGATTCTCTTCCGATGTATGTCATGTGACAGCAACTTCTTGAACATGGATCTGCTATGGCAACATATTGTTTCAGATCATGCCCATGAGTTCGGGCTTCTTGATGCCCCACAACGACCTAAAGGTCAATCTGTAAGAACAGAAGGGACAAGTTTCAAGGCCCTCTATGATAACCATGACCTCGGGAAGGATGATGGCTCACAGAAGTTGACCTGTAGACTATGTGGGTTGAGATTCGATCTACTGGCAGATCTTGGCCGCCACAATCAAGTTGCTCATATGGACCAAGGTACAGTTGGCCACATTCCACCAGGACGTGGGAAGTATCAACTTAACCGTGGTCGACACTACTATTCTGCATTCAAGAAAAACCTACGACCATCAGGTTCATTAAAGAAGAGGAGTAGCTCAGGGATTGAGAAACATTTTGATATTTCAAGCTCTGATCTATCTATGATAACATCGCAAGTTGCGGAACCTGAAACAGCTAACCTTGGTAAGTTAGTGGATTTCCAATGCTCAGATGTGGCTCAAATTTTATTTTCAAAGATTCAAAAGACAAGACCCCATCCAAGTAACCTTGATATTTTATCCGTGGCCCGTTCTGTATGCTGTAAGACAAGTCTTCTTGCTGCATTGGAAGTGAAATATGGAACAATGCCTGAAAACATATTTGTGAAAGCTGCAAAGCTTTGTAGTGACATTGGCATCCCAATCAATTGGCATCAAGAGGAATTCACTTGCCCTAAGGGATGCAAATCTGGATATACTTCAAATACCCTGCCACCTTTGCAGCTTACCCATGTTGATTTCCCCACAGTAGCTTCTGTGATGAATCCTCCAGAAAATGATGGAACGTGGGGTATGGAAGAATACCATTATGTTCTTGATTCAGAGCACTTCATGTGTAAGCTTAAAAATGAGAGGGTTGTTCTTTGTGAAGATGTAAGCTTTGGCAGGGAGAAAGTTCCAATTGTCTGTGCAATTGATGTTGATGCAAAAGAATCTCTCCATATGAAACCTGAAGAATTATTGCAGCATTGCTGTTCTGTGCCATGGCAAGGTTTTCATTACGTCACAACTCGTTTGATGGATTCATCTCTTGTTGATTCAGAGGTACTCTTTTGGAACCAGTTGTCATCTTTAAATGGTAGCATATATATTCCGCAAAGGGGGCTTGGTCTTCTTCCTTTGTTTTTCTTCCCATCCATGTAGATTTGGTTTATTTATATTTATCTAATCAGTTTTCTAATAAATTATGTACCTGCAGAGTTACATGGTTGGCTGTGTGTGTTCTCATGCCCATTGCTCTCCTGAGAAATGTGATCATGTGAACCTCTTTGACAGTGTTTATGAGAACCTAGTGGATATGTATGCTATGCCAATGCATGGCAGATTTGCGTACGATGAAAATGGCAAAATCATTTTGCAGGTACTAATTGTTGACATTGACACATATTTTATTATAGATGTAATGTAAGAGTTGAAAAAAAGCGCACTAAACAAGTAAACAACTGTCCGTAATATCGTGATTATTCTGCACTTAGCATACCATTGATAGGGTGGTTGATATCATGATATGTGATCAGCAGGCAATGTAATTTGTTATCTTTACGAGTCTAGAAAGGCAATGTAGTTTGTTATCTTTATGTGTCCGATACCATGTCCATGTGTATATTTTCACGCACTCTTGTACAGTGTACCATCCACAATGATCATTCTGCATACATATACTGCTTTATATTGTCAAAGCAATCTCATCTGTGTCACATAAGGTTGTAATTGTGTCGAGACTCAAAGGCTTGCTTTTGTCCTCCATACATTGTGAGCTGCTCAAACAATGCTGTACAGGTCCTTGGAGACCACCATTTACTGTTTCTTACATCCATGGCGACTATTTTTGAACCATGAGAGCATATCATTATCGTCCCATGTGCTTTTTCGCGACTTAACTTATTTTATTTGTTCGAAACTTTCGGCAAATGTCAAATTTGATGTGCCTGACCCATGGCTTGAGGCCTGAACGATGTAGAGTTGCTCTGTGTGTCTGCGTGTGAATCTTGTTCCACTGAGTTCTTCTATTTAAAAAATGTCACATTTCCATCCTCTAGTATTATTTTCATCCCTGATATTGTATATAGTTTGATGCGTGTGCATGTTTTGTCGAATTGGCAGGAAGGATATCCGATATACGAGTGCAATTCACTATGTACCTGTGATGCATCCTGTAAAAATAAAGTTTTGCAGCAAGGGCTGCTGGTTAAATTGGAACTCTTCAGAACTGACAATAAGGTGAAATACATGCAACCTGGCTTTGGTTTCACTGAACCCTGCTCAGTCCTTTGCTGTTATTATTAAACATGCTTCACAAGTCATACTTTAATGTTTTCGAATGCTTCAGGGTTGGGCTGTTCGAGCTACAGAACCTATTCCACAGGGTACTTTTGTGTGCGAGTATGTTGGGGAGGTTGTGAAGGATGATGAGACCATGAGAAACACAGAAAGGTCTGTTAATTCTTTCTCATGCCTTACTGTAGTTATCAGATGTACAGAATTAGTGAACATGGGCATCATTGATAATTTCATGTTTAGTTTGATATCCACTGTCTGGTACTTGATGATTATGATTACTCTTGTTCTCCAATCTTGAATCCAATTGGTATTTTCATGTACAATTTTCATCGTATGAATTCTCATCCTGCAAAAATCCGACCTCAATTGCAGAGCAATGTCATGCCATTTCCTATACTCTAGGAATTGTTGATGTTTTATGTTCTTGTGAGTCGTTTTTTTCCTTATAGAAAATTGACAAGAAAGTACCTGAATTCCAGTGAGTCAAAAAGTGGGTGCAGCTACCTTCTTGATATCGCTTCGCATATTGATCGGGAAAGAGTTAAGACTTTAGGGACTACGCCATACATGATTGATGCTACAAGATATGGGAATGTCTCCCGCTTTATTAATCATAGGTAATTGGACTATTTTATATGTATTTTAGGAGCATCTATACCACTGGAGCAAACTAATTCTGAAGCAATGCTCATTTGTGTGTTTCTTCATGACAGTTGTTCGCCTAACCTTAGTGCCCGCTTAGTTCTGGTGGAAAGCAAAGATTGCCAACTTGCTCATGTTGGATTGTTTGCCAGTCAAGATGTAAGAATATTTTAGCTGTACTATTTCAACATAAACAGCAGTAAAATCTATACTTATTTTGTTTTTGCTAATTGTTGCTACTGTTTTTCTCCAGATTGCTGTTGGAGAAGAATTGTCCTTTGATTATCGATGGAAGCTGCAATCCGGTGATGGCTGTCCCTGCCATTGTGGAGCTCAGAATTGCCGAGGTCGTGTTTATTGAGTTTGCAGGGTGAGAAAATAAAAGGAATGATCCATTGCTTGTAGCACATCTTCAGAAGCTCGTAGAATGGTGATCACTTGGCAACTATTAACATTGTTTTTCCTAGAGCTTGAATGCAGAGGTAGGATCCTCATTCTTGATGCAACCAATTGAGTGCAGGGGTAGGGTCTCATTCTGCATGCCGCCACCAAGTAGTGTTTGTGATATAGGACTCTCACAGCAGTGACACTAGGTACACCATAGCATTGATTTTAGTCATGGCAACATCATGCTTAACTGACGATTTGTTAGAAGCAGCCCGAAATTAGAGTGATTCAAGCTTCATTTCCGTAGGCGAGAATTCAGCGTCTTTGTAAAATATGTTCATTCAATTTCTACTGCTCTTGAGCTCCCATCATCGAAGTTGAAGCAAAGAGTCTGTACTTGTTAGTGAGACTGTTGGTCATGGAGTTTTGATTATGTTGTGGTGCCTGTTTTCGGAAATTGTTATGCACTGTAATTATGGATTTGTGGATCTGAAAAGAAGGAAATCAATTTGCAATCGTTCTTAATTATGGATTATATCTGATCCGTGATTCTGATCCATGGTTCTCAAATCAAAAAATGAAAAATAAAATCTGATCCGTGATTCTGTGGTGATAGTTTAATGTGTCGTCCCAAATACGATTGCTTCGTAGTCAGACGTGACAACGGGGACACCAGTGCTGTGGAATGTGGCTACGGGACGCTGTGCCTTTCGTTGGACGCATCTTCCGAACCACATAATTAAAATGCATGGTTAATAACCTGGTGGTGTATACGGAGTCCTTTTTTGCCCTCTCGCAACAGCATAGCACCGGCGAGAACGGATACCTCTGGATATTCATTCATGTTTTGGACGGACAAGTTTTCCGCGCAGGACAGGGACGGTAGCAGAGAATGCGACGGGGAATGAAGGGAGGGCAGAAAGCGGCCGGGTGATTCCCATTGACCACCTTTCTCCTAGCAACGGATGACATGCGCTCCATGCTCTCCTGTTTTGAGTTTTTTTTTTGCGGGGACTCCTGCTGTGAGCTAGCGACTCGCAAAACCACTAAACCCTCAACACACAAAGTCTAAGAGGTTACATGAAAAACCTCCTGTAGTTAGGACTTCCCGACTATTTACCACAACAATGTTTGTCCGACTCTCGACGAGGGAGGGGTGACGATGGCGGCGTGCCTTTGGCTCGCTTCAGTGCAAATTTTACTTCTGGTGTTCTTCGTACTACCTTGACAGTTGATGAATAGATCGAAAGTTTTCTCGCAAAAAGAAAAGAAAGGAAAAAAAAGAGTGTGTACCGCTCGATGTCAACAATAGATACATTCTTATCCAAGAGGTAAATTTGTGTGCGCAGTGAGCAAAGATAATATGGTAGCAGTACCTCAGGCTGGCAGGATTATCAGTCACCACAAGGCATGATTCCTATCTTATCCGAGGTAAATTTGCGTGGGCAAGTAGCAATGGCAATCTTTTAGCTAGGGATAAATAAACAGGATAAGCGGAACGCCACTTTGAAGGGTGTACCGGGAATCTCATTCACCCGTGCTTTTTGCATATCTGCTAGATTATGGATCTTCTGCTTTTACAAAGGAATCATCTCAAAGTTAGGACATGTACATTGAAGGTCGCAATACAGTAACGTCGACTAGACCCACGTGTGTTCACGGCAATCACTTGGTAAAACATCAGCTGATAAGGAGTAGATCACGGTTTGCACCACTCAAATTGAATCGAGCTGTGGAAACATCGGTCCTATTCTGGAGCATTCGATAAACAAAAAGTTACAGAAACACCAAACTAAACTTTGCAACAACCCTTGACATTGGCTCGATTGGACCCCACAATGCTTAATGAACATAAGAAAATATAGTGAGCAACATAATCTAGATAGATGATCAAGCTTAGACATTTTCACAGGTGAAAATGTTAAAATGACCTATATTTTGATCTTTTTTGCTTTACAAGGAATCATCTCAAGTTGGCATATACATACATAATATTGAAGGCTACAATGCAATAACGTTGACTAGTTCCACGTGTGGTCACGCAGGGAGCACACTAGCCACTTGGTCAAACATCAGTTTACCTTAATTACAATACACACCACCCGTACCGAAGCAAATTGCACGGATATTCGCCCTTTGGGAACATCCGATAAAAAGAAGTTGCACAAACATCAAATTGCACATTGCAACAACATTTGGAATCGACTCAGTTGGACTTGGACCCAACGACTTGTCCTCTACCCCACCCATTCCAAAATTTATGTCTTCTAGGACACTGACACAATCTTCAAGCCAGTTTCTCTACAAACATCTTGTCTTGCATAAAATAATTATAAATTATAAAACTATTGTTCACAATAAATCCAGGAATTCTATTCTTTTAGATGGTCAAGCTTAGAAGTTTGGAAGGGCGAAAATTAAAAAAGTGGCATATATTTTGGACATGAGATAGTATTTCGAGATCAAGAGAGCTTTATTCATTTGACAAAGGGTTTGCCTACAACCATCATCAACAACATGAACAATTGGCAAATGGACCTACTGGTGCCACACCTTGCTAGTTGCGGGTATCATTGATCAGAGCATATATAAGTATCACTCTCATGAGTCATCTTCTGTTCTGTTCCCCCGTGCTCATTTATATTTCATATTGTCTCCAAAGATACTTATTTTAACTCTGCTTTTGAATCACCACGAGCATAGTAGCACAATGGTGGAACTAGAAATTATCACATGTGGCTGCCAGAGGCTTGCAATCTACAATGTAAGACCCTTAGAACAATAAATCGGGTTTTTGCTCCGGTGCAGGCACTTATTTAGAGCAGGTGCTTATTTAGACACATTTTTCATAGAAATTATCATAAGTGCTTAAGAAAAAACCTGTTTATTTTTATAAACTACTCCGTCCGTTCACAAATATAAGATGTTCTAACTTTTTTTTTCGAATAAGATATATATAGACATGTTTTAGTGTGTTTGTTCACTCATTTCAATCCGTATGTAGTCCATATTGAAATGTCTAAAACATCCTATATTTGTGATTGAAGGGAGTAGCTAATACCATGTGCCGTCATGTGAGAATTTATAGCAATAAATTTACTAAGAATGAAATTAGAATATTGCCCCTTCACATTCTCGACATATACAATGGTAGTAGACCTAGCAGCAAATGGAGGTTGGCTTGCATGTTATAGTTCATGATGACCTTCTATCTTGGGGGCAATGATTTGCTGTTGGAAAAAATGATGATGGTGGGGGCTTTGCCTGTGCTTGATAGCAAGTCCTGAAAAAAGGAATATGAAAGGATTGAATGTACCTAATGATGTTGAGGCCTATGTGGCATGTGTGTATGTTGACAGAAGTAGAAGTAGTGGGGATCAACTATTTAGTTATAATAATAGATGATACTGTTGATGTGAGAATTGGTCGCAATATATTTAAATGGGATTTAGTTGTATGAAACGTGAATACTTAGATTAATAATAATAAAATTCCTGCGGATATTCCTTATAATTAAGTTCCAACAGAAATCCTGTTGGGATGTGATTTCTTCCTAACATCCCCAGCTAATATGATGTGCCTATTATATGAATACTTATTGGGCCCTAGATATCAAGGGTTTGTAGTGTCATAAGAATCCTCTGTCGGTATTTGAGAACCAAGGTATCAAATCCGTGAATACCCCCTACAAGCCAATGACCGGCGTTGCACACAACTAGAGAACTTCTTTTGGTCCCCAACTTAGTCTAGTGCGATTGCTAATCTCACTAGCTTTGCTAGTTACAAGAATTAATGTATTTAGTCGTTGGAAATGTTTTTTTGTTTGCAAAGGAAAGATCCATAATTTCACCAGTGGCATCTCGCCAACGCAGCATATGTGTGGTGAACAAATTACAGTTGCATATTGATTATCTCAGTTTTATATTTGATCATACATGTCATGATTGCACATAGGCATTACATCCTTACATCTCTATAGACTATTATCTAACTGCATCTATAGCTAATATTCCACTCTGAAACCACTATCCGATATGCATCCCAAAGTATCAAGTAAAATCAAAGCATTGCGTTAAGCAAGATTCTTTTGCGGGGGATTTTTTGGCGGGAATGCATTAAGTAAGATGACATAATGTTGATAGTGCATTCTATATTTCTATTTACTTCTAATTCATTACCGAGACAACTAGGCAACTATCTTTTACCCGTAGTGACAATAACACACAATAAGCCTTGTCACTGAGATAGATTACTTGCAAGGTTAAGACCTCCGCAGTAGTTCCATCAGTATCCTCAATGTTGCCTCCCCTTCCCTTTCCACTTAGTAGTAGCGGAAGCCTAGCCACATAACACCAACAGAAACCTCCAGTAGCAATAGTACCTACCAGCACCACCTCCATCTTCCTCTGACCAGGCCATATCGTGTTCTCTCGCTCAGCCTCGCCACACAACTCGCACGCCGCCTCCTCGTCTCCCTTGCTCGTGCGCAGCCGCTGGCATAGCTCCCCGCCAGCTGTGAGAGTCTAGCTACTGCACAACCGCGAGAGGGATAAATAGGAGTCCCTGCCACTGCCTCCCCATCAGGCCTCATCTCATGTTGAATCAAGAGACGGATCCGTGTTTTCCCCGCGCGCGCCTGTGTGTGTGGCAGCGCCCCCGAGCAGATAATGCACACCCCCTCTGCCTCTAGGTCTAGCACATGGGCTGGGCCCTATGGGCCTAAGTGAGCATGGACTGGGCCCATGTCAGTTCAACAAGCAGCTCATGCGATCTTTGTATTAAAGAACAAGAGAGAGTAGATGCCACATAGCTATTGTTATGGACTCATGGACTAAGCGGGACTACTCACACATGGTCATCGGAGCAGCAACATTGATGAAGATGGCTCCAGCTGAAATTCCCCCCCGTAGAGTACTGAGGAAGACCTCTAGACTGGATTGCCTCAGTTCACGCATATCGGAACTAAGAAGTGCCAAGGGTACGCCTATGGGCTCCACATGCCCTGTTGGCGCGTCCTAGGCCCAGGGGTCCGTGCCGGGGGGGGGGGGGACTCCACCCCTCAGGCCCACTTTGTGCCCCCTAGGTCCTTTCCGATAAAGTGATTTTTGATGATTTTTCTGGTTCTGAAAAACATTAATTTTTGTTGTAGAAAGACAACATGCACGCAAAAGATGATAGATACCTTTGAGATGTATCAGCTACGGTTGGCCCTCGTGGCTCTTCTTCGATGGGTTTGATCCATTATGCTTATCTTTCCGTCCAATATCTTTTTTACTTACTAGACTCATTTGTACACAAAAAGTAGAATAATTTTTCTGTGAAATCCTACGTTAGCAATAATTATTCATGAGAGAATTTGTTCGAGGATATATAAAAAAGTAATCAGAAAACTAGATACATTTTGGACGTATGAAAAGCTCATGCAAAATAAAATAAAATCATAAGTGCATACAATACACATGCATATACCACGCGGCAGGCCTGGCTAGCAATCTCAAAGTTTGAATATGCAAAAAATACACATGCATATGCACGCGCCTCACTTGGGGAAATGAACTCTTAGACTAACCTCTTGACTGAAAAATGAGGTACTACCGAGTATCCATCGACTGATCGTTGACATGAGCGCGCATGCGTAGACGATAAAACAAGAGATGTTTCGATTAAGATGGCGTAGCCAGCGTGCGAGCGAGCGCACGGTGTCGCCTGCGGGACAGGACAGGAATCCGCCGCCGTCGCCGTCAGGAAGCTCATAATTCCTTTGACTAGCTTGGCCCATGATATGCCACAGCGCGGCTTCTCCGACGGGCGGGATTCCGGCCGGTAATGCCCTCGCCGTCGCCGTCGATGGCACGTCCGTCCCGATCCCCCGCTCCGTCTTTCCACGCCCATCTTTTTGACCGGGAATATATATCCCCGATCCCTACGACCGTCCCAAAGAGCACCACTCTAGCAGCTACGGCCGGACTAAAAGCCAGACCTAGAGCTGTCCAGGTCGAGCGGTCGGTGTCGATATACTATGCCTATATGCTCGTGTGCTTTCTCGCATGCACGTACGGCTCACCCTCTCCTCTTCTTTCCCGGTGACTTGTCCACTAGCTAGCTAGCTCCAGGTGTAGATCAGATGAGCCATTAGCGGTCAACTGCATGGCGATCTATCAGCACGGGCCAATCGGCTGCCTGGAGGACGTGAGCTCCATAGACGCAGGATCTAAGCCAGCGTTGCGTATAAGCTAGCAGACCGTTCTCAGACGTTAACCATTGTTCCTGACTTTAGCCGATTTAGAGGCCCAAAACCCCTCTGGTTTTGAAGCTCAAAAGTTGCACAAACCTGCATATTCTCGGTCAAAATGACACGCGCGCGCACCCGGGCCGTGATGTTAAAGGGCTGCTGCTGCTGCTGTATGTGGCGCCATTATTTCTTGACGTTGAGACATCCGTTGAATTAAGGTTATCTGATCGGCAGTGTAGGGCATATTTCCGATGGTGTTAAAGGGCTCCTGCTAGTATGTGGTGCATTGGTTTTTTGGCGTTGAAACACCCGCTGAATCGTGGTTAACTGGTCGGCAGTGTGTCTGTGTGGTGCATTATTGTTGTTCCATCCCTGAGAAGTGATAGGCAGCATTTTCATGTTCAAGTCTCAACTGGCCTTTGGTGTACAAAATGCCTCTGCTTCCCTGGCGCTGAACGCAATATCTATGTTGGTATATATGTGTAATCCATTTGGTTAGTAGTTACTCCCTCCGTCCCATAATATAAGAACGTTTTTTACACTACACTAGTGTAAAAAATGTTCTTATATTATAGGACGAAGGGAGTAGTTAGGTTATAGTTTGCAGCCAAACAAAGTGCCCATAATTCTGCAGTTACTTTTGTACAGCAACTAATAGTAGTTCCACATGACATAGTTTAAGAACTCAAACAAAAAGCCTGAGTTGAGACACTAGTGTTTCCAAAAGTGGGATAAATACCGGTTTTACGGCAATGTTGTTTGTGTCATATCATTTATGAAAATCATAGAGAATGAACGTTCTCTCCATAATCTCCTATTGCGACTTCCTGCAACATCGTGCAATATATACATCACGTTGTAGCGGCGTACGTTCATTATTAATTTATTTCTTATCCGTTTTACACGAGGTGTGTGATTATATTTTTTCATGAATTTTGCAAGTTAGTAAGGCAATTAATTCCTTTCATCCACATACATGGTTTCTTTATAAGGGGAAAACATGTCTTGAATGGCACCTGTGATGGTGCTATTTTTGTTCTTTTTACGTTGCAATGGTGCTAATTTAGCAATGCCACATATATTCTATATATGACGATCGATGACGTGGAAGAGTATAGACAATATAAGTTATTTGCTTTCTCTTAGCTAAGATGATCTCTTGGAATGAAAGACAAGACAATTCACGTCATTGTACGAGATGCTATCTTTCCATAACATCTTTTTTTGCGAGAATCTTGTCATTGCATCTTATCTTAATATATTTTAATCGTCACATATTTGTCTACGCCTTGTAGCGTTAATCATTTAATCATTTCTAGATGGCACGGAACGTATAAGAGAACACCGTCTTGTCATGCCCTGATCCGATATTGAGATAATTAGATGCTTGTGCTGTTGTGCACTGGGAGTCACGTAGGGATGTGAGTCTCTTGTATCATTAACAGCGCCTGCATGCAGGTCTAGTTATTCCTCCAATAATTCTACACCTACGTGAAGTTAGCAAAGTTTTACGTAAATCCTTCTCCCTGGTCGTAATGAAAGTATCATAGCTAGTATCATGCATGCCAAGTAGGCAATTTTGATGGTGTGGCATAGAATTAAATGAAAAAAGAGATGGTTGAGTATCATACAATGATACCGCATCATAATAAATGCAATGCTACTATGTATCATGCATGGCAATAAATAAAGTCATCTATGATACTAGTACATGATACTATGCATTAGGCTGGTCATAGTGGGAGTAACATAGGTAGTAACATAGATGCCACATAAGCAAAAATGATGATGTGACAAGTAGTTAATGAGGAGAGAGGCAAATAGAGTAACATAATATGTTACCATCACATAGCGGTTCCCAATGCATAATGAGTCTACAAAGTAATAAATGAAGGCAACTATGTTACCACACCTATGACACTACCCACTATGAAGGTACTAACATAGACTAGTAACATATTATGTTACTAGTCTAAGTTACTCCCCACTATGACCAGCCTTAGAGAGGTAGTATCACACACTAGTACCATATGCATGATTACTACCCATTACAAGCAGCCTAATTATCTCTGCCCCCTTGATTTTTAGGGGTGGACCCCATCCTCCCCTTAGGTCCAATAGTAATCCTCCACATAAGTCTGTTACGTAGGTCTAGCATTGCTCTTATTCCTCAGAATGGAGCAATGACAGTCTAAGGGGCTTTTCTCGTGAAGGTTCCATCTCTGATCTCTCGACAAGGCTGGCCTATAAATAGGCGTTCCCACACCGTTCATCCTCGCCAACCTCGAGATCTGAGAGATCTTGATCGACCTGCACGAAGAATCTGTGGAGCGTGATGGACAGCAGAAGGGAGTCCGCGGAGACCCTGAGGTAACAAGACGTTGAGAAACGCCATTTTTGTTACCCTAGTGACCTGCTAACATACTGCAATAGCCGGTAGCGTTGCGTAGCTTGAAGATAGGCTGCTCCGAGAGATGATGGGTTCTTGCCTGACTGAACCATGTATGTGTGTGCTGTGTACCAGGAACAAGTGCTCGGCGTGCTTCCGGCAGTACAACAAGATGGAGCACCTTGTGGAGCACATGAAGGTGTCGTACCACTCGGTCCACGAGCCCAAGTGCGGCGCCTGCAGGAAGCACTGCCGCTCCTTCGAGTCACTCAGGGAGCACCTCATCGGTAAGCTACCAAACGCAACCACTGCCATACCTCTAGCTGCATGCAAACATCTATAGCTATGGCATCAACAGCAGCTAGTTGAACTGAACGTTGCTCCTTGTGATCTTGATCTTGGCAATGAAGGTCCGCTGCCCAAGGCGGAATGCGCGCGCGTCTTCAGCGCCCGGGGCTGCGGCATCTGCCTCAACATCTTCGACAGCCCCGCCGCCGCCAGATATCACCGCCAAGCCTGCCAGTACTCCCGCGCTGCTCCGGTAATTGATGTTCTCCACTCCGTTCAACCGACACCATCGACCTCTTCTTAACATGGATGCTATAGCTCCCGGCCAACTTTTCACTCACTTCTTTTGTCTTCTTTTTTCTCAGATGCCAAAGGGCGGCGCAGGTGGGCGCGCAGTTGCCATGGCCTGCAAGATGGTCGGAGGAGGGAGCGACGGCTCGGTGGACCTCTGTGCAAGAGTGTGCCTTATTGGAGAAGATGAGAACATCATCTTCCAGACCTATGTAAAACCTACAGCTCCGGTCACAAACTACAGGTAGCACACCTTGGAATCCATTACCAGTCCTGCTTACTAGCCAGGCAATGATCAACTAGATGGATTATTTTCTGAAGTGCAAAAGATCAACCTGACCATTTGGCTCTTCAGGTATGAGGTGATTGGGATAAGGCCCGAGTACTTGAGGGACGCAATGCCACTGAAACTTGTGCAGAGGAGGATCCAGGACATCCTGTGCAACGGGGAGCCGCTGTGGAAGATACGGCCGAGGAGCTATGGAAGGGCAAGGATCCTTGTTGGGCATATCGTGGACCATGACCTCGAGCGCCTAGGTTTGGACTACCCAGCATTCATGATTAGGTACAGATCATTGCTCAGTGAGCTACAGTTTGTTCCTACTATCTCTTCCTCAATTGCCTCAAAAAATATATTATTTTCTTAACAACAATTTATCTATGGACGTGAAGGGACACTGCAAAGTACCCACCGCTGATGAAAACCAGCAAGCTGAGCAATACCCTGAAGTACCTCACACAAGCATATCTTGGGTATGTCACTTTGATAACTGAGCTATAAAACAAACTCTCTGAACCCTTTGGCCATTGCCTAATGCTCAAGGGATTGCCCCTTCTATCCCGTTGTAGGTATGATGTCCATACTGGCATTCAGGATCCATACGAGGACTGCGTCGCGGCGATGAGGCTATATATCAGGATGAGATCACAAGCTCACCCGAGAGACTACGCCTCCGGTTCAGGGGAGGTGCAGAATAACTACCCGGCCTGGAGGCAGAGGGAGATGGAGAGGATGAGCCCAGAAGAACTCCTGGCACTTTCAGGATCAGACTACTACTGCTGGTGCCTGGACCCCTAGACTGATGATGAGCTAAAGAGAACAAGGCAGGGCCGGCCGACTGATGTTGGTTTGGTCGTATTCCATCGGTAGTAATACGTATGTCTAATTATCTTTGGACTTATGTATGGTGGGATTGAGTATAATATTGGTGATCAAAAGTTGTATCAGTCATATTTAAGAGCAATGATATATAGTAAGAGGCTTTCTACTTTGCTTTATGTATCTAGAAAATGACAAACCCAGCTCAATAGCTACACAAGAGAGGCAGATAAACAGGCCTATAACATTATACATATATAATGAAGGTACATTTTATACAGCTTATCAGACTATGTCAGTGTCAACATACATCATACCGCAGAAGATCATACCTGTGCGAACCAGTGATGATCTTGTATGTGCATAACTATAGAAATGCCTTACATTTGTGTCGCTAAACTTTAGGGGCTGTTTTAGCGTCTGCCTGTGTGTCTGCCTGCTTGGGGTCTTTCTTATCCTTTTGACTCCTACTTAGCTTGATGAACTCAAGACACTGTCGAATGATTGTCAGCACGGTGAAATCTGTCCCAAAGTCATTCTTGATGACAGGGGGGTGGAGGAGGTTGGAGCCACTGTTGCTCCAGGTGTAGTTCTCGATGAAGTATACACAATCCGTCCTTGCCCTGAAGGAAACCTCTCTTAGAAGCTCTTCAGCTTGCCTTACTGAACTCACGGACTTCTTAAAAGTCAATGCAATAATCAAATTAAGCCCTGTAAACAGATGTTAAGTAACAATTAGTCTAAGCCTCGCTAACATATGAAATGAATAGTTATGTATGTTGTTTGTAACATCCAGCCTAATTGATAACTTGGATTGTCATCACCCTTAACTCCAAACACATCTAACTAGGACGTATACATATAGGATACTAGAAGGATTGGGTGTGCTTCGCTGCGCCGCTTGTGTTGTTCGGATATCACAAAGATAAAAGTTGGTTTGGCGCGTGGGGAAGATGATTAAGTGTTTTTTTTACAATGCGGTGTTTTAGTGGGCTTTCTTGGTGGTGTGATTCTGTGTTATCCACTAATCGACCAATACTTAGGTGGGTAAGTTTCTTGCCTTGGTGGCTGCATGTACTATATTAGTGCTACAATGTCACATGTTGATGCTTTTTTTAGATGGTGAGAGGGTGCACATGACTGATGTGTTTTTACAGGCTGGTTGTTACCGATTAATTTGAGAAACCGTCGAAAAATAGTGAATCAAATAAAAAATTAAATACCTCAACTGAATGAGAGCTCGTCGAGAAATAGTTGACCAGGTCAAAATCATGAACCAAATCCAAAATTGAACACCTCAATTGAATGGGAGAGCTCCAAAATTAAGGAGCATAGTGAATTAAATACTCCCTCCGTTCCATAATTATTGATGTGCCACGACACTAATATGGAACGAATGAAGTAGCATATATCAGAGCATCCATGTGATTTATTAGTACAAAGCTTATCATCAAATAGTCAATCTTTTGATCACCAATAAAGGCTGCATCTCAAACCACCATGATTCATACATGCAAATGCAAGCAAAAGTGAGCATTCCAAATCATTGCAAATCCCTGATCTAAGAATATAACACAAGGAAAACAATAATAAGCTATTTAGTATATGTTGTTTGTAACATCCAACCGATTAGAAGGGATCATCACCTACACTTAACTCCATATAAATCTCCTTTTGAGAGCTCCACATAAATCTTACTGAAACGAACGGCACATGACTGGTCTGGCAAGTTTCTTGTATCAGACATATGATGGAAAGTGTTTCCCATAAATCTTACTGAGGAAGTGAGAAGTAGACCATAACATTTAGCAGAGAATCCATGTTGATTCATTTGGCGGTTACAGAAGTGATTCTAGATCACAGCTCTTGTTAATCCGCAAGATATACTCGATTGATCCGTGGATTGAATGGTTGGGCCGCAATTGCAAGCAGGGAATTCCCCATTCGTGCCCTCACGGGCTAAGGGCCAATATATATAAACAGTACGACAAACCAGTCACGCGAATTCTCTCCGTCTCCAAAAAAATACGCGAAAAGTTCTAGAACCTTCTAGAAACCAACTGACCTTTCGCCCTCGCGGCCGCAGAGATCTCCGGCAGGCGCTTGATGGCGGCATTCCGCTCCTTGGCGGGCGCGTCGCATCGCAGCACCAGCACCACGCACTCCGGGTTCCCGCTGCTGATCGCGTCGTCGATTGCATCCCTCGTCAGCCTCGCGGCGTCAGGGAGCGGCGGCGCATCCAGCAGCTCCACCACCGCCTCCTCCGCCCCCATTTCCCCGTCCGCGCCGGAGACCACCGCCTTCACCTTCAGCCGCTTCCTCGTGCTGTCGGACCCGCCGCCCGGCGGCGACGCCTCCGCGCGCAGCAGCAGCGGGCCCACCTCGCCGGCGAGCGCGCGGCACGCCGTGTTCACGAGCGAGCTCTTCCCGTGGGCCCGGAACCCCGTGATCAGGATGGACGGCGGCGGCGCGTCCTCGTCCCCCTGCTCGTCGCCGCCGCCGTCGGCGCTGTCGCCGTCCTCGTTGCTGGAGACGAGGGCGGCGACGGCCTCGCGGATGTCCCGGCGGAGGGAGGAGACCGCGTCATCCCGCAGCAGGCGCGCCGCCGCGACGATCGCCAATGCGCCGGCGGCCGCCGCGGCGGCGATCTTCAGGAGGAGGGGCAGCTGCCGTGACGCGGGCATTCGGGAGGGGGAGGCGGCGGCGGGGCGCCTCTTCGTGGAAAGAGATTTTGCGAGCGGCTGTATCGGGAAGGGCGCATCGGGTGTTACGACGGTTTGTGATAGATTCGGTATTCCGTAAACGGCACAAGGCGTGGTTTTGGGGGAAGGTTTGGGAGAATAAAGCTCTATCTTCCGATGAAGCATTCGACCTGCAAGACGAGCACGACTAGAATATGGGCACGAGCTGCTGTCCTCTCTTTCTTTGCCTATATGGGATTTCACGAGGGTCATGTCTGATTTGTCCCAAATTGTGA
Source organism: Triticum dicoccoides (assembly GCF_002162155.2). Lineage (NCBI taxonomy): Eukaryota > Viridiplantae > Streptophyta > Magnoliopsida > Poales > Poaceae > Triticum > Triticum dicoccoides. The sequence continues at coordinate 514,511,656 of NC_041390.1, forward strand.
GACATGGTTTACCTTCCAAGAGTGCTTTCGTGAGTCTCTTCCCTCTTCCTCCCTCCCCCAATCCATCCATCTTTTCTTTTTCGAAAGATGTTTTTATAAAAGTTCATCAACAGTGCAAAGCATCTCAAACATAATAAAAATCACATCAAAGTTTTGAGACCATCAGATGACCTTTACCGCTCTCAGAATACGCCGATGTCGCCGCTCTCCTACCGCATGACAGTCAGAAAGTCTTCGTGCACGTGCCACTAAGGACAGTGTCGTGGAGCCGCAATCGTCGTCGTTGAACCCTTTACTAAATTTTAACCACCTAACACCAAATCTCAGCACATGACAAGAAAGCCTAATCTCACCTTCCCAAGGAGATGACAGGAATCTACACCGGAGCTCGGTCGACTACGTCCAAATGGACAAACTCGGGGAGAATTGAAGCCCAGAAGACAAACTCGAAGAAGAAGCGAAGCCATCCGCCTACGCGCTGATGCGAGAACTGAAAAACTCTAACCTAAACTACTAACCAGAATGGAGGCACTAGGATTCTCCTCCCCGCCACTCGCCGTCGAGCGGCAAGAAGAGAGGAGGCGAATCCACAGGCTCTCTAGTGAAATCTAAGGAAAAGTTTGCCTTAGCCGTCTAAGAATAGGGAAGAAAACGAGAGGAAATCTATACGACACAACATATACACTAGTAGAAAACAGGGCTTTGGTCTAGGCCTGGCCAGCCCATTTGTCCCGGTTTAGTCACGAACCGGGACCCATGGGGGCATTCGTCCCGGTTCGTAAGCCCAGGGGGCCGGCCGGGCCTCGTTGGGCATTGGTCCCGGTTCATGTGTCCCCTTTGGTCCAGGTTCCAGACATGAACCGGGACCAATGGGCCTCGCTCCTGGCCCACATCCATTGGTCCCGGTTCGTGGCTGGAATCAGGACCAAAGGGGCCTTTGGTCCCGGTTCCAGCCACGAACCGGGACCAATGAGGTGCCTATATATACCCCCTCGCCCGCGAGTAGAGCACTCCACTGCTCCGTTTTTTCTGGCCGGTGAGGGGAGGGTTTTGTGGTGCTCTAGCTCACCTCCTATACACATGAGGTGTTCGATGAAATGCCCGAGCCACACTACTTAAGCTTTCTCCTCTCCAAGCTCGACCTCCAGGCTTCATTTTTCTTAAGATTGTCTAGGTTTAGCGGTTCGTCATGTCCCGTCCCCGTCTTCACCGCCGTCGATCACTCGCGTCGATCTCGTCGCCGGCACCACCGTGGTGAGCCTATTGTTCTTATCTTCTTTCTAAAAGAAAAACATTCTTACTTGTATGATTTAGATCAATTGTTACCTTGGTTGTGATTATGATCGCATTTTCTTACTTTTATTATTGTTTGTTATTATATAGTGCGATGGTTTTGGTATCCGTCTCCGTCGGCCCTCGTCCTGTATATGATTCAGATGTGGTATATATTATCTTTTATAACTATTTGGTTCATTTATTGTTTATGACAATTATGCCGACCAACGTGACATAATTTTTTTTTATTTAGGAGGTACGTGAACCGGAAATTCCAACCAACCCTATTGTCGAGAGGTTAAATTTAGTTGAAGAAGAAAACAATTACTTGAGGGAAAAAATTAAAAAAATCGAGAAGGAGAAGATGATATTGGAGTTGCATGTTGCGGATGTTGTCGATGATCACAAGATCAAGATGGATGCAATGCGCTTGAAGATTAGAAAGATTAGAAAATATGTCATTCATACCGAGGCTTGGTATCATTATGCCGTTGGATCAATTGTTACCTTGGTTGCGATTATGATCGCATTTGTTGTTGCATTGAAATGTTTTACATAGTTTCAATGTATGGTTTAATTAGATGCTCTGGAGAGCTATATGTTGTTCAATTAGAACTATGTATGTACTTTGGTTTTAATGTGATGATGAACTTCTATTAATTTGGCCACTTATCTATTCATGATGTTTTGTAATGGGTTTTGACACACTTAATTATATATAATGCACGCAGATGAACCGGCAATGGACGTACGGTGACAGACACACCTCCGAGTACATTAAGGGCGTGCATAATTTTTTCGAAGTGGCTGAGGCAAACAAACAGAATGGTTTTATGTGTTGTCCATGCCCTATATGTGGGAATACAAAGTCTTACTCTGACCGAAAAATCCTTCACAGCCACCAGCTTTATAAAGGTTTCATGCCACACTATAATGTTTGGACCAAGCACGGAGAAATAGGGGTTATGATGGAAGACAACGAAGAAGAAGAGGATGATGACAACTATGTGCCCCCTGAATACGGTGATGCTGCAACGGGGGAAGCTTAAGATCAAGAGGAACAAGACAATGTGCCCGGTGATGATCTCCGCCGGGCCATTGTTGATGCAAAGAGACAGTGCGAAAGTGAAAAGGAGAATGAGGGAGTCCTAGACTAGGGGGTCTCCGGATAGCCGGACTATATCCTTTGGCCGGACTGTTGGACTATGAAGATACAAGATTGAAGACTTCGTCCCGTGTCCGGATGAGACTCTACTTGGCGCGGAAGGCAAGCTAGGCAATACGGATATGTATATCTCCTTCCTTGTAACCGACCTTGTGTAACCCTAGCCCCCTCCGGTGTCTATATAAACCGGAGGGTTTTAGTCCGTAGGACAACATACAATCATACCATAGGCTAGCTTCTAGGGTTTAGCCTCTCCGATCTCGTGGTAGATCTACTCTTGTACTACCCATATCATCAATATTAATCAAGCAGGACGTAGGGTTTTACCTCCATCGAGAGGGCCCGAACCTGGGTAAAACTTCGTGTCCCTTGCCTCCTGTTACCATCCAGCCTAGACGCACAGTTCGGGACCCCCTACCCGAGATCCGCCGGTTTTTACACCGACATTGGTGCTTTCATTGAGAGTTCCACTGTGTCGTCACCATAAGGCTCGATGGCTCCTTCGATCATCGGTAGCGATGCGGTCCAGGGTGAGGTTTTCCTCCCCGGTCAGATCCTTGTATTCGGCGACTCCACACTGCGGGCCAATTCACTTGGCCATCTGGAGCAGATCGAGAGCTACGCCCCTGGCCATCAGGTCAGATTCAGAAACTTGAACTACACTGCCGACATCCGCGAAGACTTGATCTTCGACGGATTCGAGCTTGTGTCAGGTGCGCCGCACAATCACGACGAGCATGACATAACTCTATCATTGGACAGTGTTCGGAAGATCGCATCTGCAACTACTCCGCCGTTAATCCAGAGCAAATCGCGCCATCCGAGAGTAGAGGGATAGACCCCGCCACAAAGGCCGCGCTCTCAGCGGCGATAGAGCCGGATGCTGACTTTACCCTTGGATTCATCTCCGGCCATGGACTCTGAGCCGCTTACATCCGTGCCCGTCGAACCCGACTGGGCGCTGATCATGGAGTTAACCTCCACAAATATCTTTCAGTACTCGTCCTTCAGCGATCTGCTAAATACATTAAGGTCTCTCTCCCTGTCAGGAGAACCTTGGCCGAACTATGTCCGGCTAGAATGGGATGCGGACGATGAAGAAATTTGCTGCCCACCCACCACCCACTTGGTAGCCACTGTCGACGACTTAACCGACATGCTCAACTTCGACTCCGAAGACATCGACGATATGGACGACGATGCAGGAGACGAACAGGAACCACCGCCCACAGGGCGCCGGACAACCACTACATTACATGACATATACATGGTGGATACACCCAAAGAGGGCAATGTCGAAGAGACAACGGAGGATGCCCCCTCCAAGCAACCCAAGCGCCGACGTCAGCGGCCCCGCTCTAAGTCCCGCCATAGCAGTAACATCACAAGAGGAAATAATAGTCCAGTCGACTCTAGAAGAAACGACGACTGCACCACCCCGGTGGCAGAGCACGATCAAGATGCAAACGACGAACATAGTACAGATCCGGCGTTCGAACACGGGATGCCAAGGATAAACCTCATCAAACCCCGTCTGGGGAGGAAAACAGTCCGGACGAAGATGCACACATCATCCCGGAAACACACTTGGAGCAAGAGAACCTCCGCAGAAGGCTTATTGCCACAGCGAGGAGCCTGAAGAAAAAGAAGCAAAGGCTTAAGGACGCACAAGATACGCTCAACAGTAGGTGGAACAAAGTGCTCGACAAGGAAACAAAGTATGGTGGAAGTTACCACACAAATAGCTATCCAAAGCGCAAGCTATTACCGGAATTCGATGATGAGGCCTTAGAGCCCACACAGCCGAACAATGATACGGCCAACCGGCCGGATCCACCACCTTGTGAACGCAATAGAGCGGCTAACAAAGTCGCGCATAAGTCAACACATGATCTACGTGAGAACTTGTGCCAAAAATCCGGCGCGACCAGATCCATCTATGGATCTAGGAAGCGCGCTCCGGTACAAAACCAAAACGGAATACTACAAACGTCCGAACACCATGGCACATCCCAATACAGGGGTGCCGCACACCCCTTATGTTTCACTGATGAGGTGCCAGATGACGGATTCCCAGAAGGATTCAAACTAGTGAACATAGAGGCGTACGACGGGACCACAGACCCTGGAGTCTGGATCGAGGACTTTATCCTCCATATTCATATGGCTCGTGGAGACGATCTCCATGCTATTAAATACTTGCCCCTCAAGCTTAAAGGGCCAGCTCGGCACTGGCTGAAAAGCCTCCCCGAAAACTCAATTGGAAGTTGGGAGGAGCTCGAGGACGCTTTTCGGGCTAATTTTCAAGGGACTTATGTCCGACCTCCGTATGCAAACGATTTAAGTCATATAATCCAACAGTCCGGAGAGTCCGCCCGAAAGCTTTGGAACAAGTTCCTCACCAAGGAGAACCAAATCATCGACTGTCCGGACGCCGAAGCCTTAGCAGCTTTTAAACACAGCGTCCGAGACGAATGGCTCGCCAGACACCTCGGCCAAGAAAAACCGAGAATAATGGCAGCCCTAACAAGCCTCATGACCCGCTTTTGTGCGGGCGAGGACAACTGGTTGGCCCGTAGCAGCACCAGTGACCCAAGCACATCCGAAGTCAGGGATGACAATGGTAAACCACGACGCAACAAAAACAAGCATCGAAGTAAAGAAGGTAGCCCAGATAACATGGCGGTAAACGCCGGATTCAGGGGTTCTCGACCAGGTCAGCGGAAAAAGCCTTTCAAAAGGCAGCAAAGAAGGACAATCTGGCCTAAACAAAATTCTTGACAAGCTCTATCAGATTCACGGCACCCCCGACAAACCTACAAATCATACCCACAGAGAATGTTGGGTCTTCAAGCAAGCGGGTAAGCTAAATGCCGAACACAAAGGGGAAGAGACACCAAGCGAAGACGAGGATGAACCTCACCAGCAAAGCACCGGAGGACAGAAAAAGTTCCCACCAGAAGTTAAAACGGTAAACGTGATCCATGTGACGAAGAGGAGAAGCAAGCATGCACTCCGAGACACACGCGCGATAGAGCCCGTCACCCCTAGGTTCAACCCCTGGTTGGCCTGCCCGATCACTTCTGATCGTAGGGATCATGCGACAAATATCCGACATGAAGGACTGGCGGCCTTGGTGTTAGACCCAATAATAAATGGATACCATTTCACACGAGTCCTCATGGACGGCGGCAGTGATCTAAATCTGATATATCAGGACACAGTCCGCAAAATGGGGATAGATCCGACACAAATAAGCCACAGTAATACTACCTTCAAGGGAGTAATACCAGGCCAAGAGGCCCGATGTACGGGCTCTCTACTGCTAGAGGTGGTATTCGGTTCTCCCGATAACTTCCGAAGCGAAAGGTTAACTTTCCACGTCGCTCCATTCCGAAGTGGTTATCAAGCACTACTCGGAAGAACGGCTTTCGCTCATTTTAACGCAATACCGCATTATGCTTAACTCAAGCTCAAGATGCCCAGTCCACGTGGCATCATCACAGTTAGCGGAAATACCGAACATTTTTTACGTACGGAAGATGATACGGCGGCTCTAACAGCCGCGAACTAGACGGCCTCACCAACCAGAAAAAATGGCAGGTCGTCAAGACCATGGACATGGTTAGACGAGTCCGGCGTTCCATTACATATACATGAGATCGGTTTGATGATCAAACCCTCCTAGACGATACCAGGGGCTTCCCACGAGTAATCAGGGCCAGCCCGGCTCAACTTGACTTCTCTTGAATTTGGATAGTTCATTGATAATAACCAATTCTTCTTTTTTTTGGCACGACAACTTTCACCTAAGTTCTTACCTTTTATAGATGACAATCGTGCTACACCCGTCTAGGACATGGCACAACGGAGATACAGGCGCAGACGTGCAACAGGGATCCGCCCAAAGGTTTCTTTTTAGATTAAGACCCTGCGTAAACCTTTTTTACTGTATCTTGTTGCTCACATCCTCCGGATACTTCACACAACCGAGAAGGATGCTGACGTTATTGGCATGTGGCCACGTCAGGATATTGCACGTACCTGGCACATGGGGTTTATTATTAAGGGCATTGCTCAGCCCGGTATATATGATAAAGACCGAACACCTTAGGGAGTGTTCGGCGTCGCGAGTTTGGCCCTATATGCATCAGCTCCGAATCATGTCTTTGGTCAAATGTTGGGTTTGCCCGGCTCCCACGTTTTGGTACCTTACGTTCCGTTATATCGGCTAAGGTAGCACTGGGAGAACTACTGTGATTGTGCCCTGGTTCATGCGGATGAGCACCTCAGTAGAGAAAACCGAAAACTGACTGTCATGATATAGCGAGAGACTGGTCAACCACGCGATGACTCAGCGGAATCTTCAGGATTCCTCCATATTAAAAAAGGGCCGTTTTCCGATCACGTACGTACGCGCCCCGTATTCGGACAAGCGCAGAAGTACCAGGGGCTATATAGTAGCCCCACCGTCAAACTCCTATGGCTAAGTGAAAGTGTTAAAGCAATATAGTCTAATTGCCTCGTTCGCTGTGCTACCACCTCCTTAATGGACCAAGACGTTGGATCAAGTGTGGATATGCGCTTTCTGCGAACACCCCCGCATTATATGCGTGGGGGCGGAAGCCGACGGCTGCAAACTTTCAGGTTATATACATGTATACATAAACGGCCGCACAGGAGGCATCATAGTACTTTCGGGCAAAAGTATAAATACAGCCTTGATAATTCAATAAAACATTGTTTTTACAATGGGAATACATGTCACTAGAACATAATATTCTTCGAGCACTGAGCCTCTATCGAACGAGCGCCTTCAAAAACTTCTTCAAAGTAGTGCTCGGTGCTACGTCTTGAGCTTGCGTTGGTTTTCCCCGAAAAGGAAGGGATGATGCAGCAGAGTAGCGTAAGTATTTCCCTCAGTTTTTGAGAACCAAGGCATCAATCCAGTAGGAGGCCACACTCAAGTCCCTCATACCCGCACAAAGCGATAGCTACTCGCAACCAACGCGATTAGGGGTTGTCAAACCCTTCACGGTCTCTTACGAGAGTGAGATCTGATAGATATAATATTTTTGGTATAAAGATGCAAAGTAAAAAGTAAAAGCAAAGTAAAAAGCAAAGCAAGATTAAAGTGATGGAGATTGATATGATGAGAATAGACCCGGGGGCCATAGGTTTCACTAGTGGCTTCTCTCGAGAGCATAAGTATTCTACGGTGGGTGAATAAATTACTGTTGAGCAATTGACAGAATTGAGCATAGTTATGAGAATACCTAGGCATGATCATGTATATAGGCATCATGTCCGTGACAAGTAGATCGAAACGATTCTGCATCTACTACTATTACTCCACTCATCGACCGCTATCCAGCATGCATCTAGAGTATTAAGTTAAAAACAGAGTAACGCCTTAAGTAAGATGACATGATGTAGAGAGATAAATTCATGCAATATGAAATAAACCCCATCTTGTTATCCTTGATGGCAACGATACAATACGTGCCTTGCTGCCCCTTCTGTCACTGGGTAAGGACATTGCAAGATCGAACCCAAAGCTAAGCACTTTTCCCATGGCAAGAACTACCAATCTAGTTGTCCAAACCAAACGGATAATTTGAAGAGACTTGCAAAGATAACCAATCATACATAAAAGAATTCAGAGAAGATTCAAATATTATTCATAGATAGACTTGATCATAAACCCACAATTCATCGGTCTCAACAAACACACCACAAAAATAAGATTACATCGAATAGATCTCCACAAGAGAGGGGGAGAACTTTGTATTGAGATTCAAAGAGAGATAAGAAGCCATCTAGCTACTAACTATGGACCCGAAGGTCCGAGGTAAACTACTCACACTTCATCGAAGAGGCTATGATGATGTAGAAGCCCTCCGTGATGACGGCCCTCTTCTGGCGGAGCTCCGAAACAGGCCCCAAGATGGGATCTCATGGATATAGAAAGTTGCGGCGGTGGAATTAGGTTTTTGGCTCCTGTTCTGATCGTTTGGGGGTACGTGTGTATATATAGGAGGAAGAAGTACGCCAGAGGAGCAATGAGGGGCCCACGAGGCAGGGGGTGCACCCTAGGGAGGGGGGCGCCCCCACCCTCGTGACCGCCTCTTTTGTTCCTTGGAGCAGGGTCCAAGTCTCCTGGATCACGTTCAGTGAGAAAATCACGTTCCCGAAGATTCTATTCCGTTTGGACTCCGTTTGATATTCCGTTTCTTCGAAACACTGAAATAGGAAAAAAACAGCAATTCTGGGCTAGGCCTCCGGTTAATAGGTTAGTCCCAAAAATAATATAAAAGTGGAAAATAAAGCCCAATATAGTCCAAAACAGTAGATAATATAGCATGGAGCAATAAAAAATTATAGATACGTTGGAGACGTATCAGGCATCCCCAAGCTTAATTCCTGTTCGTCCTCGAGTAGGTAAATGATAAAAAGAGAATTTTTGATGCGGAGTGCTACTTGGCATAATTTCAATGCAAATCTTATTAATTGTGGTATGAATATTCAGATTAGAAAGATTCAAGACAAAAGTTTATATTGACATAAAAATAATAATACTTCAAGCATGCTAACAAAGCAATTATGTCTTCTCAAAATAACATGGCCAAAGAAAGTTATCCCTACAAAATCATATAGTCTGGCTATGCTCCATCTTCACCACACAAAGTATTTAAATCATGCACAACCCTGATGACAAGCCAAGCAATTGTTTCATACTCTAACTTTTTCAAAACTTTTTCAATCTTCACGCAATACATGAGCGTGAGCCATGGATATAGCACTATAGGTGGAATAGAATGGTGGTTGTGGAGAAGACAAAAAGGAGGGGAAGATAGTCTCACATCAACTAGGAGTATCAACGGGCTATGGAGATGCCCATCAATAGATATCAATGTGAGTGAGTAGGGATTGCCATGCAACGGATGCACTAGAGCTATAAATGTATGAAAGCTCAACAAAAAAAACTAGTGGGTGTGCATCCAACTTTCTTGCTCACGAAGACCTAGGGCAATTTTGAGGAAGCCCATCATTGGAATATACAAGCCAAGTTCTATAATGTAAAATTCCCACTAGTATATGAAAGTGACAACATATGAGACTCTCTACATGAAGAACATGGTGCTACTTTGAAGCACAATATATGAGACTCGCTATATCATGGTGCTACTTTGAAGCACAAGTGTGGAAAAAAGGATAGTAGCATTGCCCCTTTTTATTTATTTTCTTTTTTTGGGCCTTCTTTTTTTCTTTGGCCTTTCTCTTTTTTTATTTGGGACAATGCTCTATTGAATGATGATCATCACACTTTTATTTATTTACAACTCAATGATTACAACTCGATTCTAAAACAAAGTATGACTATATGGATGCCTCCAGCGGTGTAACGGGATATGCAATGAATCAAGAGTGACAAGTATGAAGAAATTATGAACGGTGGCTTTGCCGCAAATACTATGTCAACTACATGATCATGCTAAGCAATATGACAATGATGAATGTGTCATGATGAACTAGATGGTGGAAAGTTGCATGGCAATATTGTTGGGAATATGCCCTAGAGGCAATAATAAAATGATTATTATTATATTTCCTTGTTCATGATAATTGTCTATTGTTCATGCTATAATTGTGTTATCCGGAAATCATAATGCATGTGTGAATACATAGACCATAACATGCCCCTAGTAAGCCTCTAGTTAACTAGCTTGTTGATCAATAGATAGTCACGGTTTCCTGACTATGGACATTGGATGTCATTGATAATGGGATCACATCATTAGGAGAATGATGTGATGGACAAGACCCAATCCTAAGCATAACACAAGATCGTGTAGTTCGTTTGCTAGAGCTTTTCCAGTGTCAAGTATCATTTCCTTAGACCATGAGATCGTGTAACTCCCGGATGCCATAGGAGTGCTTTGGGCGTACCAAACGTCACAACGTAACTGGGTGACTATAAAGGTATATTACAGGTATCCCCGAAAGTATCTGTTGGGTTGACACGGATCGAGACTGGAATTTGTCACTCCATATGACGGAGAGGTATCTCTGGGCCCACTCGGTAATGCATCGCCATAATGAGCTCAATATGACCAAGTGTTTGGTCACGTGATCATGCATTACGGTATGAGTAAAGTGACTTGCCGGTAACGAGATTGAACGAGGTATTGGGATACCGACGATCGAATCTCGGGCAAGTAACGTACCGATTGACAAAGGGAATTGTATACGGGATTGATTGAATCCTCGACATCGTGGTTCATCCGATGATATCATCGTGGAACATGTGGGATCCAACATGGGTATCCAGATCCCGCTGTTGGTTATTGACCGGAGAGTCGTCTCGGTCATGTCTACGTGTCTCCCGAACCCGTAGGGTCTACACACTTAAGGTTCGGTGACGCTAGGGTTGTAGAGATATTAGTATGCCGTAACCCGAAAGTTGTTCGGAGTCCCGGATGAGATCCCGGACGTCACAAGGAGTTCCGGAATGGTCCGGAGGTGAAGATTTATATATAGGAAGTCCAGTTTCGGCCATCGGGAAAGTTTCGAGGGTAATCGGTATTGTACCGGGACCACCGGAAGGGTCTCGGGGGTCCACCGGGTGGGGACACCTATCCCGGAGGGCCCCATGGGCTGAAGTGGGAGGGGAACCAGCCCCTGGTGGGCTGGTGCGCCCCCCATGGGCCTCCCCCTGCGCCTAGGGTTGGAAACCCTAGGGGTGGGGGGCGCCCCACTTGGCTTGGGGGGCAAGTTCCCCCCCTTGGCCGCCGCGCCCCCTTGGAGATCCCATCTCCTAGGGCCGGTGCCCCCCTAGGGGCCCTATATATAGTGGGGGGAGGGAGGGCAGCCGCACCAAGTCTCTGGCGCCTCCCTCTCCCCACGTAACACCTTTCTCTCTCTCTCTCGTTGGAGCTTGGCGAAGCCCTGCCGAGATCACTGTTGCTTCCACCACCACACCGTCGTGCTGCTGGATCTCCATCAACCTCTCCTTCCATTGCTGGATCAAGAAGGAGGAGACGTCTTCCCAACCGTACGTGTGTTGAACGCGGAGGTGCCATCCGTTCGGCGCTCGGTCATCGGTGATTTGGATCACGACGAGTACGACTCCATCAACCCCGTTCTCTTGAACGCTTCCGCTTGGGATCTACAAGGGTATGTAGATGCACTCCCCTCTCCCTCGTTGCTAGATGACTCCATAGATTGATCTTGGTGATGCGTAGAAAATTTTAAAATTCCGCTACGTTCCCCAACAATGGTATCAGAGCCAGGTTTATGCGTAGTTTCTATGCACGAGTAGAACACAAGTTGTGGTGGGCGTTGATTTTGTCAATTTACTTGTTGTTACTACTCTTATCTTGATTCGGCGGCATCATGGGATGAAGCGGCCTGGACCGACCTTACACGTACGCTTACGTGAGACTGGTTCCACCGACTGACATGCACTAGTTGCATAAGGTGGCTAGCGGGTGTCTGTCTCTCCCACTTTAGTCGGATCGGATTCGATGAAAAGGGTCCTTATGAAGGGTAAATAGAAATTAGCATATCACGTTGTGGTTTTGGCGTAGGCAAGAAACGTTCTTGCTAGAAACCTATAGCAGCCACGCAAAAACTTGCAACAACAATTAGCGGACGTCTAACTTGTTTTTGCAGCATGTGCCATGTGATGTGATATGGCCAAAAGGATGTGATGAATGATATATGTGATGTATGAGATTGATCATGTTCTTGTAATAGGAATCACGACTTGCATGTCGATGAGTATGACAATCGGCAGGAGCCATAGGAGTTGTCTTAATTTATTTATGACCTGCGTGTCAACATAAACGTCATGTAATTACTTTACTTTATTGCTAAACCGTTAGCCATAGTAGTAGAAGTAATAGATGATGAGATAACTTCATGAAGACACGATGATGGAGATCATGATGATGGAGATCATGGTGTCATGCCGGTGACGATGATGATCATGGCGCCCCGAAGATGGAGATCAAAAGGAGCAAATGATATTGGCCATATCATGTCACTATTTGATTGCATGTGATGTTTATCATGTTTTACATCTTATTTGCTTAGAACGACGGTAGCTTAAATAAGATGATCCCTCGTAATAATTTCAAGAAAGTGTTCCCCCTAACTGTGCACCATTGCGAAGGTTCGTTGTTTCGAAGCACCACGTGATGATCGGGTGTGATAGATTCTAACGTTCGAATACAACGGGTGTAAGCCAGATTTACACACGCAATACACTTAGGTTGACTTGACGAGCCTAGCATGTACAGACATGGCCTCGGAACACGGAAGACCGAAAGGTCGAACATGAGTCGTATAGAAGATACGATCAACATGAAGATGTTCACCGATGATGACTAGTCCGTCTCACGTGATGATCGGACACGGCCTAGTTGAATCGGATCATGTATCACTTAGATGACTAGAGGGATGTCTATCTGAGTGGGAGTTCATTAAATAATTTGATTAGATGAACTTAATTATCATGAACTTAGTCTAAAATCTTTGCAATATGTCTTGTAGATCAAATGGCCCACGCTAATGTTGCCCTCAACTTCAACGCGTTCCTAGAGAAAACCAAGCTGAAAGACGATGGCAGCAACTACACAGATTGGGTCCGTAACCTGAGGATTATCCTCATAGCTGCCAGGAAAGCATATGTCCTTGATGCACTGCTAGGTGAAGCACCTGTTTTCCCTACAGAACAAGACGTTATGAACGCTTGGCAGACACGTAGTGATGATTACTACCTGGTTCAGTGCGGCATGCTTTACAGCTTAGAACCGGGGCTCCAAAAGCGTTTTGAGCAACACGGAGCATATGAGATGTTCCAAGAGTTGAAAATGGTTTTCCAAGCTCACGCCCGGGTTGAGAGATATGAAGTCTTCGACAAGTTCTACAGTTGTAAGATGGAGGAGAACAGTTCTATCAGCGAGCACATACTCAAAATGTCCGGGCTGCATAACCACTTGTCTCAGCTAGGAGTTAATCTCCCGGATGATGCGGTCGTTGACAGAATCCTTCAGTCGCTCCCACCTAGCTACAAGAGCTTTGTGATGAACTTCAATATGCAGGGGATGGAAAAGACCATTCCCGAGGTATATTCAATGCTGAAATCAGCGGAGGTGGAAATCAAAAAGGAACATCAAGTGTTGATGGTGAATAAAACCACTAAGTTCAAGAAAGGCAAGGGTAAAAAGAACTTCAAGAAGGACGGTAAGGGAGTTGCCGCGCTCGGTAAGCAAGCTGCCGGGAAGAAGTCAAAGAATGGACCCAAGCCTGAGACTGAGTGCTTTTATTGCAAGGGAAACATTCACTGGAAGCGGAATTGCCCCAAGTACTTAGCGGAAAAGAAGGCCGGCAGTACCAAAGGTATATGCGATATACATGTTATTGATGTGTACCTTACCAGCGCTCGTAGTAGCTCCTGGGTATTTGATACCGGTGCAGTTGCTCATATTTGTAACTCAAAACAGGAACTGCGAAATAAACGGAGACTGGCGAAGGACGAGGTGACGATGCGCGTTGGGAATGGTTCCAAGGTCGATGTGATCGCCGTCGGCATGCTACCTCTGCATTTACCTACGGGGTTAGTTTTAAACCTCAATAATTGTTATTTAGTACCAGCTTTGAGCATAAACATTGTATCTGGATCTCGTTTAATGCGAGATGGCTACTCATTTAAATCTGAGAATAATGGTTGTTCTAGTTATATGAGAGACATGTTTTATGGTCATGCCCCACTGGTCAATGGTTTATTATTATTTAATCTCGAACGTGATGTTACACACATTCATAGTGTGAATGCCAAAAGATGTAAGGTTGATAATGATAGTCCCACATACTTGTGGCACTGCCGCCTTGGTCACATTGGTGTCAAACGCATGAAGAAACTCCATGCAGATGGACTTTTGGAGTCTCTTGATTATGAATCATTTGACACGTGCGAACCATGCCTGATGGGTAAAATGACCAAGACTCCGTTCTCCGGAACAATGGAGCGAGCAACCAACTTATTAGAAATCATACATACTGATGTGTGCGGTCCAATGAGCGTTGAGGCTCGCGGTGGCTATCGTTATGTCCTCACCCTCACCGATGACTTAAGTAGATATGGGTATGTCTACTTAATGAAACACAAGTCTGAGACCTTTGAAAAGTTCAAGGAATTTCAGAGTGAGGTTGAGAATCAACGTGACAGGAAAATCAAGTTCTTACGATCAGATTGTGGGGGAGAATATTTGAGTCACGAATTTGGCACGCACTTAAGGAAATGTGGAATAGTTTCACAACTCACGCCGCCTGGAACACCACAACGTAATGGTGTGTCCGAACGTCGTAATCGCACCCTATTGGATACGGTACGATCTATGATGTCTCTTACCGATCTACCGCTATCCTTTTGGGGTTATGCTATAGAGACTGCCGCATTCACTTTAAATAGGGCTCCGTTGAAATCCGTTGAGACGACACCGTATGAATTGTGGTTTGGCAAGAAACCTAAGCTGTAGTTTCTGAAAGTTTGGGGATGCGATGCTTATGTCAAGAAACTTCAACCTGAAAAGCTCGAACCCAAATTGGAAAAATGCGTCTTCATAGGATACCCTAAAGAAACTTGGGTATACCTTCTATCTTAGATCCGAAGGCAAGACATTTGTTGCCAAGAATGGATCCTTTCTAGAGAAAGAGTTTCTCTCAAAAGAAGTAAGTGGGAGGAAAGTAGAACTTGATGAAGTATTGCCTCTTGAACCGGAGAGTGGCGCAGCTCAAGAAATTGTTCCTGAGGTGTCTGCACCGACTAGGGAGGAAGTTAATGATGATGATCATGAAACTTCAGATCAAGTTGCTACTGAACTTCGAAGGTCCACAGGGACGCGTTTCGCACCAGAGTGGTACGACAACCCTGTCCTGGAAATCATGTTGTTGGACAATGGTGAACCTTCGAACTATGAAGAAGCGATGGCGGGCCCAGATTCCGACAAATGGGTGGAAGCCATGAAATCCGAGATAGGATCCATGTATGAAAATGAAGTATGGACTTTGGCTGACTTGCCCATTGATCGGCGAGCCATAGAAAATAAATGGATCTTTAAGAAGAAGACAGACGCGGATGGTAATGTGACCATCTATAAAGCTCGGCTTGTCGCTAAGGGTTATCGACAAGTTCAAGCGGTTGACTACGATGAGACTTTCTCACCCGTAGCGAAGCTGAAGTCCGTCCGAATCGTGTTAGCAATTGCCGCATTCTATGATTATGAGATATGGCAAATGGATGTCAAAATGGCATTCCTTAATGGTTTCCTTAAGGAAGAATTGTATATGATGCAGCCGGGAGGTTTGGTCGATCCTAAGAATGCTGACAAGGTGTGCAAGCTCCAATGCTCAATCTATGGGCTGGTGCAAGCATCTCGGAGTTGGAACATTCGTTTTGATGAGATGATCAAAGTGTTTGGGTTTACGCAGACTTATGGAGAAGCCTACGTTTACAAGAAAGTGAGTGGGAGCTCCGTAGCATTTCTCATATTGTATGTGGATGACATACTATTGATGGGAAATGATATAGAATTCTTGGAAAGCATAAAGGCCTACTTGAACAAGTGTTTTTCAATGAAGGACCTTGGAGAAGCTGCTTATATATTAGGCATCAAGATCTATAGAGATAGATCGAGACACCTCATTGGTCTTTCACAAAGTACATACCTTGACACGATATTGGAGAAGTTCAATATGGATCAGTCCAAGAAGGGGTTCTTGCCTGTATTGCAAGGTATGAGATTGAGCACAGCTCGATGCCCGACCACGACAGAAGATAGAGAAAAGATGAGTGTTGTCCCCTATGCCTCGGCCATAGGGTCTATCATGTATGCCATGCTGTGTACCAGACCTGATGTAAACCTTGCTGTAAGTTTGGTAGCAAGGTACCAAAGTAATCCCGACATGGAACACTGGACAGCGGTCAAGAATATCCTGAAGTACTTGAAAAGTACTAAGGATATGTTTCTCGTGTATGGAGGTGACGAAGAGCTCGTTGTAAAGGGTTACGTCGATGCTAGCTTCAACACATATCTGGATGAATCTAAGTCACAAACCGAATACGTGTATATTTTGAATGGTGGGGCAATCAGTTGGTGCAGTTGCAAGCAAAGCGTCGTGGCGGGATCTACATGTGAAGCAGAGTACATGGCAGCCTCAGAGGCAGCACAAGAAGCAATCTGGGTGAAGGAGTTCATTACCGACCTAGGAGTTATTGCCAATGCGTTGGGTCCGATGACTCTCTTCTGTGACAACAGTGGAGCTATTGCCCTTGCCAAGGAGCCCAGGTTTCACAGGAAGACCATGCATATCAAGCGTCGCTTCAACTCCATTCGTGAAAATGTTCAAAATGGAGACATAGATATTTGCAAAGTGCATACAGACCTGAATGTCGCAGACCTCTTCCTCGAGCAAAACATGATCAACACCAGAACTCTATGGGTGTTCGATTCATCACAATGTAACTAGATTATTGACTCTAGTGCAAGTGGGAGACTGTTGGAAATATGCCCTAGAGGCAATAATAAAATGATTATTATTATATTTCCTTGTTCATGATAATTGTCTATAGTTCATGCTATAATTGTGTTATCCAGAAATCATAATGCATGTGTGAATACATAGACCATAACATGTCCCTAGTAAGCCTCTAGTTAACTAGCTCGTTGATCAATAGATAGTCACGGTTTCCTGACTATGGACATTGGATGTCATTGATAACGGGATCACATCATTAGGAGAATAATGTGATGGACAAGACCAATCCTAAGCATAGCACAAGATCGTGTAGTTCATTTGCTAGAGCTTTTCTAGTGTCAAGCATCATTTCCTTAGACCATGAGATCGTGTAACTCCCGGATGCCGTAGGAGTGCTTTGGGTGTACCAAATGTCACAACGTAACTGGGTGACTATAAAGGTATATTACAGGTATCCCCGAAAGTATCTGTTGGGTTGACACGGATCGAGACTGGAATTTGTCACTCCGTATGACGGAGAGGTATCTCTGGGCCCACTCGGTAATGCATCATCATAATGAGCTCAATGTGACAAGTGTTTGGTCACAGGATCATGCATTACGGTAGGAGTAAAGTGACTTGCCGGTAACGACATTGAACGAGGTATTGGGATACCGACGATCGAATCTCGGGCAAGTAACATACCAATTGACAAAGGGAATTGTATACGGGATTGATTAAATCCTCGACATCATGGTTCATCCGATGAGATCATCGTGGAACATGTGGGAGCCAACATGGGTATCTAGATCCCGCTGTTGGTTATTGACCGGAGAGTCGTCTCGGTCATGTCTACGTGTCTCCTGAACCCGTAGGGTCTACACACTTAAGGTTTGGTGATGCTAGGGTTGTAGAGATATTAGTATGCGGTAACCCGAAAGTTTTTCGAAGTCCCAGATGAGATCCCGGACGTCACAAGGAGTTTCGGAATGGTCCGGAGGTGAAGATTTATATATAGGATGTCCAGTTTCGGCTATCGGGAAAGTTTCGGGGGTAATCGGTATTGTACCGGGACCACCGGAAGGGTCCCGGGGGTCCACCGGGTGGGGCCACCTATCCCGGAGGGCCCCATGGGCTGAAGTGGTAGGGGAACCAGCCCCTGGTGGGCTGGTGCGCCCCCCATGGGCCTCCCCCCTGCGCCTAGGGTTGGAAACCCTAGGGGTGGGGGGCGCCCCACTTGGCTTGGGGGGCAAGTCCCCCCCCCCCCTTGGCCGCCGCCCCCCTTGGAGATCCCATCTCCTAGGGCCGGCCCCCCTAGGGGCCCTATATATAGTGGGGGGAGGGAGGGCAGCCGCACCAAGTCTCTGGCGCCTCCCTCTCCCCACGTAACACCTCTCTCTCTCTCTCTCTCGTTGGAGCTTGGCGAAGCCGTGCCGAGATCACCGTTGCTTCCACCACCACGCCATCGTGCTGCCGGAAATCCATCAACCTATCCTTCCCTTGCTGGATCAAGAAGGAGGAGACGTCTTCCCAACCGTACGTGTGTTGAACGCAGAGGTGCCGTCCGTTCGGCGCTCGGTCATCGGTGATTTGGATCACGACGAGTACGACTCCATAAACCCCGTTCTCTTGAAAGCTTCCACTCGCAATATAAAAGGGTATGTAGATGCACTCCCCTCTCCCTCGTTGCTAGATGACTCCATAGATTGATCTGGTGATGCGTAGAAAATTTTAAAATTATGCTACGTTCCCCAACAAATATATCTCGGAATGGCTATGGAAATGCCATAATAGGTAGGTATGGTGGCTGTTTTGAGGAAGGTATATGGTAGGTGTATGATACCGGTGAAAGGTGCGCGATATTAGAGAGGCTAGCAAAGGTGGAAGGGTGAGAGTGCGTATAATCCATGGACTCAACATTAGTCATAAAGAACTCATATACTTATTGCAAAAATCTAGAAGTTATCAAAGCAAAGTATTACACGCATGCTCCTAGGGGGATAGATTCGTAGGAAAATACCATCGCTCGTCCCCGACCGCCACTCATAAGGAAGACAATCAATAAATAAATCATGCTCCGACTTCGTCACATAACGGTTCACCATACGTGCATGCTACGGGAATCACAAACTTTAACACAAGTATTCTTTAAATTCACAACTACTCAACTAGCATGACTTTAATATTATCACCTCCATATCTCAAAACAATTATCATGCTTCAATCTTTTCTTAGTATTCAACACACTCAAAAGAAAGTTTCACAAATCTTGAATACCAAGCATATTGTTATTAAGCAAATTACCATGCTATTAAGAGACTCTCAAAATAATTTAAGTGAAGCATGAGAGATCAATAGTTTCTTTAAAACAAATCCACCACTGTGCTCTAAAATATCTAAGTGAAGCACATAGAGCAAAATTATAATGCTCAAAAGATATAAGTGAAGCACATAGAGCAAAATTATCTAGCTCAAAAGATATAAGTGAAGCACATAGAGTATTCTATCAAATTTTAGTTCATGTATGGCTCTATCAAAAGGTGTGTACAGCAAGGATTATTGTGGCATACTAAGACACAAAGACACGAATAATACAAGACGCTCCAAGCAAAACACATATCATGTTGGTGAATAAAAATATAGCTCCAAGTAAATTACCGATGGAAGTGGACGAAAGAGGGGATGCCTTCCGGGGCATCCCCAAGCTTTGACTTCTTGGTGTCCTTGGATTATCTTGGGGGTGCCATGGGCATCCCCAATCTTAGGCTCTTACCACTCCTTATTCCATGTTCCATCAAAAGAATTCACCCAAAACTTGAAAACTTCACAACACAAAACTCAAAATAGAAAACTCGTGAGCTCCGTTAGCGAAAGAAAACAAAAGACCACTTCAAGGTACTGTAATGAACTCATTATTTATTTATATTGGTGTTAAACCTACTGTATTCCAACTTCTCTATGGATTATAAACTATTTTACTAGCCATAGATTCATCAAAATAAGCAAACAACACATGAAAAACAGAATCTGTCAAAAACAGAACAGTCTGTAGTAATCTGTATCTAGCGCAGGATATGGAATCCCAAAAATTCTAAAATAAATTTCTGGACGTGAGGAATTTATCTATTAATCATCTGCAAAAATAATTAACTAAATATCACTCTTCAAATAAAAATGACAGCAGTTCTCGTGAGCGCTAAAGTTTCTGTTTTTACAGCAAGTTCAACAAGACTTTCCCCAAGTCTTCCCAACGGTTCTACTTGGCAAAAACACTAATTAAACACAAAAAACACAACCAAAACAGAGGCTAAATAATTTATTTATTACTAAGCAGGATCAAAAAGCAAGGAATAAAAATAAAATTGGGTTGCCTCCCAACAAGCGCTATCGTTTAACGCCCCTAGCTAGGCATAAAAGCGAGGATAGATCTAGGTATTGCCATCTTTGGTAGGCAATTCTTCGATGAGGCATCTGTTTCCCTTAGGAATTTCTTTTTTTCTAGTGATTATTAAACTTTTAGGCACAAGATCAAAAAATTCATGTGTAGCAATTGGTTCCTTAATGATATAAAAAAGATTGGGATGAATACTTATAGATTTAAGATCCGCAGTTTCCTTAGATGATTCACCCTTATTTTTAGGAACATACATAAGCTTGGCAATTTTAGTAGGAGGACTTGGAGTATTCTTTACGGAAGAAAAAGCGGTTCCCAAGTTTTTAATGATACCCTCAAGTTTATCAATTCTAGTAGAATCTAAGTTCATTTTCTCATTAACTATGGGTTCTTTTTCCTTAATATTTTTCAAAGTCATTCCTACCTTAGATCCATGTTGAGTAATTTGATTGTGGATCTTTTTACCTAGATTTTCAATTGATTCAATAGTAGCAACTTTATTTTCAATAATTTCAAGTCTTTGCATAACATGCTCCAAAGTTAACATGGTTCCATTAACCAAAAGAGGTGGTGAGCCAAATAAATTTAGCATAGCATCATAAGAATCAAAAGTATGGCTACCCAAGAAGTTCCCTCCGGTAATGGTATCGAGGATATATCTATACCAAGGATTAACACCTACATAAAAATTGCGGAGAAGAACTAAGGTAGATTGTTTCCTGGTAGATCTATTTTGAGCATTGCAAATTCTACACCAAGCATCTTTTAGATTTTCTCCCTCCCTTTGTTTAAAATTCAGAACTTCACTCTCGGGAGACAACGGGGAAGATATGAGACTAGTCATGACGACAAGCAAACAAACTAGCACGTGAGCAAACAAAAGCAAACGGGTAAAAGAGGCAAATAGAGAGGGAGGATAGATAGAGAGAGGGCGAATAAAACGGCAAGGGTGAATTGGGGTGAGAGGAAAACGAGAGGCAAATGGCAAATAATGTAATGTGAGAGATAGGGATTGTGATGGGTACTTGGTATGTTGACTTTTTGCGTAGACTCCCCGGCAACGGTGCCAAAAATCCTTCTTGCTACGTCTTGAGCTTGCGTTGGTTTTCCCCGAAGAGGAAGGGATGATACAACAGAGTAGCGTAAGTATTTCCCTCAGTTTTTGAGAACCAAGGTATCAATCCAGTAGGAGGCCACGCTCAAGTCCCTCGTACCTGCACAAAGCGATAGCTACTCGCAACCAACGCGATTAGGGGTTGTCAATCCCTTCATGGTCACTTACGAGAGTGAGATCTGATAGATATAATATTTTTGGTATAAAGATGCAAAGTAAAAAGTAAAAGCAAAGTAAAAAAGCAAAGCATGATTAAAGTAATGGAGATTGATATGATGAGAATAGACCCGAGGGCCATAGGTTTCACTAGTGGCTTCTCTCGAGAGCATAAGTATTCTACGGTGGGTGAACAAATTACTGTTGAGCAATTGACAGAATTGAGCATAGTTATGAGAATATCTAGGCATGATCATGTATATAGGCATCACGTCCGTGACAAGTAGATCGAAACGATTCTGCATCTACTACTATTACTCCACTCATGGACCACTATCCAGCATGCATCTAGAGTATTAAGTTAAAAAAAGAGTAATGCCTTAAGCAAGATGACATGATGTAGAGAGATAAATTCATGCAATATGAAATAAACCCCATCATGTTATCCTCGATGGCAATGATACAATACGTGCCTTGCTGCCCCTTCTGTCACTGGGTAAGGACACCGCAAGATCGAACCCAAAGCTAAGCACTTCTCCCATGGCAAGAACTACCAATCTAGTTGGCCAAACCAAATGGATAATTCGAAGAGACTTGCAAAGATAACCAATCATACATAAAAGAATTCAGAGAATATTCAAATATTATTCATAGATAGACTTGATCATAAACCCACAATTCATCGGTCTCAACAAACACACCGCAAAAAGAAGATTACATCGAATAGATCTCCACAAGAGAGGGGGAGAACATTGTATTGAGATTCAAAGAGAGAGAAGAAGCCATCTAGCTACTAACTATGGACCCGAAGGTCTGAGGTAAACTACTCACACTTCATCGGAGAGGCTATGATGATGTAGAAGCCCTCCGTGATGACGGCCCTCTTCCGGCGGAGCTCCGAAACAGGCCCCAAGATGGGATCTCGTGGATACAGAAAGTTGCGGCGGTGGAATTAGGTTTTTGGCTCCTATTCTGATCGTTTGGGGGTATGTGTGTATATATAGAAGGAAGAAGTACGCCGGAGGAGCAACAAGGGGCCCACGAGGCAGGGGGTGCGCCCTAGGGGGGGGCGCCCCCACCCTCGTGACTGCCTCTTTTGTTCCTTGGAGGAGGGCCCAAGTCTCCTGGATCTCGTTCGGTGAGAAAATCACGTTCTCGAAGATTTTATTCCGTTTGGACACCGTTTGATATTCCGTTTCTTCAAAACACCGAAATAGGCAAAAAACAACAATTCTGGGATGGGCCTCCGGTTAATAAGTTAGTCCCAAAAATAATATAGAAGTGGAAAATAAAGCCCAATATAGTCCCAAACAGTAGATAATATAGCATGGAGCAATCAAAAATTATAGATACATTGGAGACGTATCACTCGGCAGCCACTCGGCCTACGGCCGAACCCTGTGTCGCAACAGTGGTGGCCTCCATCTCCGCCCATTATGTCTTGACACGGGCAAAGGCCATCCGCGCACCCTCTATGCACACCGATCTCTTTACCGCATCGATGTGTGGCACAACACCAATGAATTGTTGCACTAAACTAAAGTAGCTATTCGGCTTAGGCCCTCCCGGCCACAGGTGATCCACAACAGACCTCATGGCAAGTTCGAGCAACCTATGGAGCTCGGCCCACTCGTCCATTCGCTCATTCAACAACAGTGGACGGACTGGAGCGTGAAACTGTGACCAGAACAGCTTTTCCACTTCGGGACCTTTCTGATCCTTGAAGTACTTGGCCGCATCAGGAGCACTTGCAACCAAATCCACGTAGGCGTCCGCAGAACTCCATAGCCGTTCCAGAGGAGCATACTTCGGATCTCCGAACTTAGTCCGGAATAAGAAGGGCTTCCCAGACACGATATCTGCAGCTTGATTCAGCTCCTCCTTCATCGCTCTAATTTTGGAGCGGGCTTCCTTGGCAGCCACCAGGGCCTTCTCCAGGTCCGTCGCCTTCGCCCGGTTTGCTTCTTCAAGAAGTTGGTAACGGTCAGTGGCATCTTTTCACCCTATAGCCATTTTGGCTATTCTTTCCTTGCTCTTGCAATGCACGGCCTGTTCGGCCCTTAACTCTTCGGCCGCCTTTAGAGCGGCCGCATTGCTACTCCTTGCTTGCTCCTTGGCTCGGGAAAGCTCCGCCCGAAGGGTCTCCACGGTGGCAGCTCCATCTGCAGTCACAACATATTAAAGATACTGGCATCATGCTCCTCTTATTATGTGACGATCACCAGAGAAATCACTCACCCCGTGCCTCGTCAAGCCGCTGGTTGACAAGCACGATATCGGCATCGACCGCATCAAGTTGCCGCTTTAGGTCGGTAAAACCATCAGTTCGGCTAGCCACCATAGCCTAAGTCACCTGCACATAAAGGCAGTCGGGTTATTACCTGGGAATATGATCCTCGGGTTGCCGCCATTCTTGACGACAACCAGAGTCTCAGGGGCTGCTATCTGTATAGGGCATACCTAACGTGTGCGGTACTATAAAAAACATACACTATTTCATGTACCTCAAAGCCCTTGAGCAGACTCATAAAGGCTTCGTGCAAACCGCTTTCAGCGGATGAAATCCTTTCAATTACCGTACCCATTAGCATACGATGCGCTTCCGAGACGGCCGCTTGCCTAGAAGATCCTTCAGCACGTCCGACCGCATACTGTACGGTTCCGGACCTTTGCTGCCGCTCTCCTTAGGAACCGGATACTGGGGATTCCGGGTAGCCAAAGGGTTATCCTCTGGCCTTGGCAGATCCGGAGATACCCTCCGTGACGACACTTCAAGGTCGCCCGCCTCATGAGGCGGGGTGTCAGGGGGAGGTGTTTCGCTCTCCATCATCTCCGGAAGGAGATCCCCCGAAGACGAACTCTGTCGAGAAGGGCTACGATCCGGACTACAATTTATAAGTATCGGTTATTGTGTTCGGAAGTAAGGTAGGATGTTTTCACTGTTAAGTACTTTTCGATTACTTACAGCTCGGTAGAGGGCTGATCCCCGCGTGGACATTGTGTGGCAAGAATACCCTCCGAGGTAGGACCCTCTGACAAAGATTTCTTCTCCCGTTTGGAAACCTTAGTTTCCGGATCTTCAGGGGTAGTCCTCTTCCTTCCCCGGGGAGAGAGAATGTCAGATCTTCCCCTAGTTATCCTCCCTCGCGGAGGCGCTCATTCCCTCAGTTGGAATGAGTAGCGAGTGAGGCCCGCTTTCGCCCTCTCTATTCCCCCCTTCATCTTCCTTTGAGGGCACTGGATAAGGCGCCGGCTCGAGCATCTTGTCCAGCACCGGATTGTCCAAGCCCTCAGGAAGGGGGGCCGAACACCTGATCATCTTTGCCTTTGTTATCCAGTCCTGGTCAAAGAGCGACTCTTCAGAATGATGTCATGATAAATAAAAAGACAGCGGGTTCGGCCATGAGATGACTTACTTGGGCAGCAGGGCGGTTGCAGCTCAAACCCACGTCCTCGGTGGTGCCCGGACACTCTATTTGGGGTCCGAAGAACGATTTGTACATCTCTTCGAGCATCATTCCAAGGAAATGCTGAATAGCTCGCGGTCCTTCCGGGTTGAATTCCCACATACGGAGGGGCCGGCGTTTGCAAGGCTGGACTCGACGAACTAGCATAACTTGCATTACCATAACCAGACTGAAATTTCTCTCGAAGAGATCTCGGATACGGCTCTATAGTATTGGCACGTCCTTTGCTGGACCCCAGCTCAGCCCCCTGCTAATCCATGACATCAGTTGCGATGGGGGGCCCAAGAGAAAGGTGGGCGAGGGAGTCCTGGATTAGGGGGTCTCCGGACAGCCGAACTATATCCTTTGGCCGGACTGTTGGACTATGAAGATACAAGATTGAAGACTTCGTCCCGTGTCCGGATGGGACTCTACTTGGCGTGGAAGGCAAGCTAGGCGATACGGATATGTATATCTCCTCCTTTGTAACCGACCTTGTGTAACCCTAACCCTTTTCGGTGTCTATATAAACCGGAGGGTTTTAGTCCATAGGATAACATACAATCATACCATAGGCTAGCCTCTAGGGTTTAGCCTCTCTAATATCGTGGTAGATCCACTCTTGTACAACCCATATCATCAATATTAATCAAGCAGGACGTAGGGTTTTACCTGGGTAAAACATCGTGTCCCCTGCCTCCTGTTACCATCCGCCCTAGATGCACAGTTCGGGACCCCCTACCCGAGATTCGCCGGTTTTGACACCGACATTGGTGCTTTCATTGAGAGTTCCTCTATGTCATCGCCGTTAGGCTTGATGGCTCCTACAATCATCGATAGCGATGCAGTCCAGGGTGAGACTTTTCTCCCCGGACAGATCTTTGTGTTCGGCGGCTTCGCACTGCGGGCCAACTCGCTTGGCCATCTGGAGCAGATCAAAAGTTACGCCCCTGGCCACCAAGTCAGATTTGGAAGATTAAACTACACGTTTGATGTCCACGGAGACTTGATCTTCGATGGATTCGAGCCTCTGCCTTGTGCGCCAGGCGGTCACGATGAGTACGATTTAGCTCTACCATCAGACAGTGTTCAAGAGATTGCACCGGCAACCGCTCCGACCCTTAATTCGGAGCCAGTTGCGCCTCCCATGGACGGGTGGATAGACCCCGCCACAGAGGCCACATCCCCAACGGCGATCGAGCCGAATATCGATCTTACCCTTAACGAGAGCCGTGTTGTTAAACTGCCAGATACTTCTCCGGCCACGGACTCCGAACCGCCTGCGCCCGTTCCTATCGAATCCGGTTGGGCGCCGATCATGGAGTTTACCTCCGCGGATATCTTTCAGCACTCGCCCTTCGGCGACATACTGAATTCATTAAAGTCTCTCTCCTTATCAGGAAAGTCCTGGCTGAAATATGTCCGGCAGGATTGGGATGCGAATGACAAAGAAATTCGCCGCCCACCCACCACCCACTTAGTAGCCACTATCGATGACTTAACCGACATGCTCGACTCCGACTCCAAAGACATCCACGGTATGGACAACGATGCAGGAGACGAACAGGAACCACTGCCCACAGGGCACTGGACGCCCACTTCATCACATGACGTATACATGGTGGAAACACCAAAAGAAGACGACGACGAGGAACGGAAGGACGCAACGAAGGGTTGTCCCCTCGAGAAGTAGTCAAAGCGGCGGCGTAAGCGCCGCTCCAAATCCCGCCTCGGCAGAAACAACGATCATATAGACCTAGCGTTAGAGCAGGGTGAACCATCCCCGGACCACGGCAACATGGAGAATCAAATCGAACAACCCAACTCTGTCAAAGATAATAGTCCGGATGACACCACACCGGACAGACACCCGGAGCAACAGAATGCCCATCAAAGGCTCATTGCCACCATGAAGAGTCTAAAAAGTAGAAGCAAAGGCTCAAGGCTGCGCAAGACACACTCAGAATTAGATGGAGTAAAGTGCTCAACACAGCAGCAAAGTACGGCGGTAATCACCCCACCAAGAGATACCCGAAGCGGAAGTTGCTACCTGAATTCGATGAGGAGGCCTTAGATCCCCCGCAACCAAAAATTAAAATGGCCATCTGGCCAGATAGACGACCTCACGGCCAACATAGAGCGGCAAACAACACCACACATAAGCCAATACACGATCCACGCGAGGGCTCGCATCAAAAGGACGGCGCAACCAGATCCATCTATGGACCACGCAAGTGCGCTCCAGCATACGATGCAACACAACAAACATCCAAACAACGCGGTACACCCAGATACAGGGGTGCCGCACACCCCCTATGTTTCACTGATGAGGTGCTGGACCATGAATTTCCAGAGGGATTCAAACCCGTAAACATAGAGGCATACGACGGAACAACAGACCCTGGGGTCTGGATTGAGGACTATATCCTCCATATCCATATGGCTCGAGGAGATGATCTCCACGCCATTAAGTATTTACCCCTCAAACTCAAAGGGCCAGCTCGGCACTAGCTTAAAAGCCTCCCCGAAAGCTCCATTGGAAGCTGGGAAGAGCTCGAAGACACTTTTCAGGCAAATTTTCAAGGGACGTATGTCCGGCCTCCGGACGCGGACGATTTGAGTCATATAACTCAACAACCCAGAGAGTCAGCCCGAAAGCTTTGGAACAAGTTTCTTACTAAAAAGAACCAAATAGTCGACTGTCCGGAAGCCGAAGCCTTGGCAGCTTTTAAGCATAGCGTCCGCGACGAATGGCTTGCCAGACACCTCGGCCAAGAAAAGCCGAGAACAATGGCAGCATTAACAAGCCTCATGACCCGCTTTTGCGCGAGTGAGGACAACTGGCTAGCCAGATGCAGCACCAGCGACCCAAGTACATCCGAAGTTAGAGATGGAAATGGGAAATCACGACGCAGGAAAAATAATACGCGCCAGAATAAAGAAGACAGCCCGAAGAGCATGGCAGTAAACGCCAGATTCAGAAGCTCTCGGCCAGGACAGCAAAAGCCACCCTCTAAGGCAGCAGAGACGAACTGTCCAGCTTAAACAAAATTCTGGACCAAATATGTCAGATCCATAGCACCCCTGGTAAACCCGCTAATCATACCCATAGAGAATGTTGGGTCTTCAAGCAGTCCGGCAAGCTCAACGCCGTACACAAGGGGGAGGATACACTAAGCGAAGACGAGGATGAGCCTCTCAAGCAAGACACTGGGGAACAAAAGAAATTTCCACCAGAAGTCAAAACAGTAAACGTGTTACACATGATCAAGGGGAGAAACAAAGCGGCACTCCCAGAGAAACATGCCCAAGGGCCTATCACCGCGGAGTCCTGCCACTGGTCGTCTCAACCGATCACTTTCAACCATCGGGATTACTCAGCAAGTATCCGGCGTGCAGGATGGGCTACCTTGGTATTAGACCCAATAATTGACGAATACCTCTTCACACGAGTCCTGATGGACGGTGGCAGCAGTCTAAACCTGATATATCAGGACACAGCCCGCAAAATGGGGATAGACCAAACGAAAATTCGCCATAGCAATACTACCTTTAAAGGAGTAACGCCAGGCCTAGGGGCTCATTGCACGGGCTCCCTGCTATTAGAAGTGATATTCGGCTTCCCCGATAACTTCTGTAGCGAAAATTTAACCTTCCACATTGCTCTGTTCCAAAATGGCTATCAAGTACTACTTGGACGCGAAGCTTTCACTCGCTTTAATGCAATATCGCATTACGCTTCCCTCACGCTTAAGATGCCCGGTCCACGTGGCATCATTACAGTAAATGGAAATATCGAGCGATCCCTGCGCGTCGAAGAGAGTGCGGCTGCCTCGGCAGCCGCACACTAAAACGGCCTCACCAACTAAAGCATTCGACAGGTCATCAAGACTACGGACACGGTTAGACGAGTCCGAAGCAGCTATATGTAATTCATACAGGTTTGATGGCCACAACCCTATTACAAATACAAGGGACTCAACGCGCGTAGACAAGTGGCAATTTTTACTCATCTTGAATTCTACATGGTTTCTTTAAACCTACCTTTTTGCACGACAACTTTTCACCTAAGTTTCTCTCTTTTACAGATGACCATCATGCTACACCCGTCTAGGATACGGCACAACGGAGACACAGGCGCAGACGTGCAGCAGGGACCCGTTCCAAGGATTCTTTTTAGATTAAGACCCTGCATAAACCTTTCTTACTGTCTCTTGTTGATACACATCCATCGGATTCTCAGTACTACTGAGAAGGATGCTGGCGTCTTGGCATGTGGCCACGTCAGAATAATGCACGTACCTGGACACCAGGGGCTTCTTACAAAGGGCACTGTTTAGGCCCGGTTTATACCATAAAGACCGAATACCTTAGGGAGTGTTCGGTGTCGCGAGTTTGGCCTTATATGCATCAGCGCCGAATCATGTCTTTGGTCAAATGTTGGGTTTGCCCGGCTCCTGCATTTTGCTGCCTTATGTTCTGCTCTATCGGCTAAGGCGGCACCAGGAGAACTACCGCGATTGTGCCGCGGTTCATCCGGATGAGCACCTCAGTAGAGAAAGCCGAAAACTGACTGTCATGATATAGCGTGAGACTGGTCAACCACTCGATGACCTATTGGAATGTTAGAATTCCTCCGCCTTAACGAAGGGCCGTTTCCTGACCAGGCATGTACGCACCCCGAATTCGGGAGAGTGCGGAGCCACCAGGGGCTATATAGTAGCCCCACCGTCAAACTCCTATGGCCAAGTGAAAGTGTTAAAGCATTATAGTCCGGTTGCCTCGTTCGCTGCGCTATCACCTCCTTAATAGGACCAAGATGTTGGGTTAAGTGTGAACACGCATCTTTTGCGAACACCTCCGCATTATATGCATGGGGGTTGAAGCCGACGACTACAATCTTTCAGGTTATATACATATATACATAAACGGCCGCACAGGAGTCATCATATTACTTCCAGGCAAAAGTATAAATACAACCTTAATAAAATTCATAAAAACATTGTGTTTACAATGGGAATACATGTCACTCAAACGTAATATTCTTCGAGCACTGGGCCTCTATCAAACGAGCACCCTCGAGAACTTCTTCGAAATAGTGCTCGGCAGCCACTCGGCCTATGGCCGAACCCTGCGCCGCAACAGTGGTAGCATCCATCTCCGCCCAGTATGCTTTGACACGGGCAAGGGCCATCCGCGAGCCTTCTATACACGCCGACCTCTTCATCGCATTGACGCGCGACACCGCTCCAAGGAACTGCTGCACTAAGCTGAAATAGCTGTTCGGCTTCGGTTTTTCCGGCCACAGATGATCTACGACGGACCTCATGGCGAGTCCGGACAATCTATTGAGTTCGGCCCATTCGGCTAGCTGATCATCAAGGGAAGCGGACGCTCTGGAATGTTAAATTGCGACCAGAATAGCTTGTCCACTTCATGATCTATTTGATCCCAGAAGTATTCGGCCGCATCGACAACACTCGCCGTCAAATTCAGATATGCGTCTGCCGAACTCCACAGCCGATCCAGAGGGGCATACCGCGGATCTTCGAACTTCCTCCACAGCAAAAAGGGCTTCCCAGCCACAATATCACCAGCTTCATGCAACTCTTCCTTCTTTGCCCTCATGGCAGAGCGGGTGTCTTTGGCCGCCATCGTGGCCTTTTCGAGGTCCGTCGCCTTCGCTCGGTTTTCTTCTTTAAGGAACCGGCAACGGTCGGCAGTGTCTTTTAACTTTACAGCCATCTTGGCCATCTTTTCTTTGCTCTCGCAATGCACGGCCTTCTCGGCTCTTAACTCTTCGGCCGCCTTTAAAGAGGCCGCATTACTAATCCTTGTTTGTTCGTTGGCTCGGGCAAGTTCCGCCCGAAGGGTCTCCACGGCGGCAGCTCCATCTGCAGTCACAACATATTAAAGATAATGGCATCACGCTGCTCTTACTATGTGACATTGACCGGAAAAACATTACTTACCCTGTGCCTCGTCAAGCCGCTTGTTAACAAGCTCGATGTCGGCATCTGCCGCATCTAGTTGCCGCTTTAGTTCGGCAAACTCATTAGTCCGGCCAGCCACTGGAGCTCCCATCACCTGCACATAAAGCGGTATGGTTATTAACTGGGACTACGATCCTCTGTTCGCCGCCGTTTTTGACGACAACCAGAGTCTCAGGGGCTACTATCTACACAGAGCACACCTAAAAATGTGCGGTGCTATCAAAAAGTATATTATTTCACATACCTCAAAGCCCGTCAGTAGACTCATAAAGGCTTCATGCAATCTGCTTTCAGCGGACGAAATTCTTTTCATCACCGCACCCATCAACATACGATGTTCTTTTGAGATGGCCGCTCGCTCCAACAGCTCCCTCAGTACGTCCGACTGCATACCAGACGGTGCCAGACTCTTTTGTTTGCTCTCTTCAAGAGCCGGACGCCGGGGACTTTGGGTGACTATAGGATTATCTTCTGGCCTCACCGGATCTGGAGAGGCCCTCCGTGACGACACTTCAAGGTCGCCCACTTCTTGAGCTGGGGAGTCCGGGGGAGGCGTTTCGCTCTCCATCATCTCCGGAAGAAGGTCCTCCGAAGACGAGCTCTGCTGAGAAGGGCTAAGATCTGAACTGCAAGATAAATGCTTCGGTTATTTTCCTTAGAGGTAAGGTAGTATATCTCCACTATTAAAGTACTTTTTGATTACTTATAGCTCATTGGAGGGCTGATCCCCGTGCGGACTTTGTGCGGCAAGAGCACCCTCCAAGGCAGGACCCTCTGGTGGAGATTTCTTCTCCCGTTTGGAAGCCTTTGTTTCCGGATCTTTAGAGGCAGTCCTCTTCCTTCCCTGAAGCGAGAGAAGGTCGGATTCTTCCCCTTGGTTATCCTCCTTCACGGAGGCGCTCATTCCCTCGGTTGGAATTGGTAGCGATGGGGGCCCTCTTTCGACCTCATTATTCTCCCCTTTATCTTCCTTTGAGGGCTCCGTGCAAGGTGCTAGCTCGAGCATCTTTTCCAGTACCGGATTTTCCAAACCCTCAGGAAGGGAGGCCAAACACCGAATCATCTTCGCCTTTGTTAGCCAGTCCTGGTCAAAGAGCAATTTCTCAGAATGATGTCATAGTAAATGAAAGACGGTGTGTTCGGCTAAAGGATTACTTACTTGGTCGGCGGTATGGTTGCTGCTCAGGCCCACATCCTCGGTAGTATCCGGACACTCTATTTGGGGTCCGAAGAATGATTTGTACATCTCCTCGTGCGTCAGGCCAAGGAAATTCTGAATAGTGCGCGACCCTTCTGGGTTGAACTCCCACATGCGGAGGGGCCGGCGTTTGCAAGGCTGGACTCGACGAACCAACATGACTTGCACCACCGTAACCAGACTGAAATCTCCTTCGAAGAGATCTTGAATGCGGCTCTGTAGTATAGGCACGTCCTTGGCTGGACCCTAGCTCAGTCCTCTGCTAATCCATGACATTAGTTGTGGTGGAGGGCCCGAGCGGAAAGCAGGGGCAGCCACCCACTTGGCACTTCTGGGAGCTGTGATATAAAACCACTCCCGTTGCCATAATCTGGACACCTCTGGAAAGGAACCTTTTGGCCACGGAGCTCCTTCTATCTTGCCTATTAATGCACCTCCGAACGCTGCATACTGCCCCTCGACCATCTTCGGCTTCATGTCAAAGGTCTTGAGCCACAGGCCGAAGTGAGGGGTAATGCAGAGGAAGGCCTCACGCACGACAATAAATGCCGAGATGTGGAGAAAGGAGTCCGGGGCTAGATCGTGGAAATCTAGCGCGTAATAGAACATCAAACCCCTAACAAAGGGATCCAGGGTGAGGCCTAGGCCTCAGAGGAAGTGGGAGATGAACACAATGTTCTCGTTGGGTTTGGGAGTAGGGACGACCTGCCCTCGGGCAGGCAGCCGATGCGAAACCTCGGCGGTCAGGTATCTGGCCTCCCTCAACTTCTTGATATCCTCTTCCGTAACGGAGGAGGGAATCCACCGGCCTTGAAGGCTAGATCCGGACATGATTAAAGGTCCAAAGCACCTGACCTGGGCTTTGGGTGTTAGAACTCGAGGCGGGGGAAGGATTTGATTGAGCACGGGAGGGAAAAAAGTAAAAGCCTTGTCCCTTTATAAAGAGGGTGAATATCAAGCGTCCTCTCCATAGCCATTTGGGACTTGCCTATAATCTAGGAGTCCTAGACACGGTTGTGTTACCCACAACCATATTGATGAGAATCCCGTAATTAGGGGAACACGATCTCTGCTTTGACAAGACGTGTCAAGAAACTGCCTCGCGTTATGTGTGGGGCTAGTTAAAGGAAACAGTTCGAATAATCACCGGGCCATGACATAATGTCGTGTTGCCAAAACAAGTCAGCAAATTAGATTTTTGGAAATATTATTCTCTCTACGGTGGTATGTGGAACTTATTTTGCAGGGTCGGACACTGTCCTGGTATTCAAACTCCTCTGTGATATGTTCGGAAGAGGAACCCGCCTTGCAATGCCGAATACAACACTGCGTGCCGGACTCATCGTCATTGAAGCCTGGTTCAGGGGCTACTGAGGGAGTCCTGGATTAGGGGGTCTCCGGACAGCCGGACTATATCCTTTGGCTGGACTATTGGACTATGAAGATACAAGATTGAAGATTTCGTCCCGTGTCCTGATGGGACTCTACTTGGCGTGGAAGGCAAGCTAGGCGATATGGATATGTATATCTCCTCCTTTGTAACCGACCTTGTGTAACCCTAACCCTTTCCGGTGTCTATATAAACCGGAGGGTTTTAGTCCGTAGGACAACATACAATCACACCATAGGCTAGCCTCTAGGGTTTAGCCTCTCTAATCTCATGGTAGATCCACTCTTGTACTACCCATATCATCAATATTAATCAAGCAAGACGTAGGGTTTTACCTCCATCAAGAGGGCCTAAACCTGGGTAAAACATCGTGTCCCCTGCCTCCTGTTACCATCCACCCTAGAAGCATAGTTCAGGACCCCCTACCCGAGATCCGCCGGTTTTGACATCGACAGTGGGGGCGGCTACCCACTTGGCACTTCAGGGAGCTGTGATGTAAAACCACTCCCGCTGCCACAATCCGGACACCTCTGGGAAGGAACCCTTTGGCCATGGAGCATCAACGATTTTGCTTATTAAGGCACCTCCGCACTCTGCGTGCCGCCCCTCGATCATCTTCAGCTTCACATCGAAGGTCTCGAGCCACAGGCCGAAGTGAGGGGTAATGCGAAGGAAGGCCTCACATACGACAATAAATGACGAGATGTGAAGAAGGGAGTCCGGGGCTAGAACATGGAAATCCAGCCCATAATAGAACATAAGACCCCTAACGAAGGGATCCAGAGCGAGGCCTAGTCCTCGGAGGAGGTGGGAGAAGAACATGACACTCTAGGTGGGTTCGGGAGTAGTGACGACCTGCCCTCGGGCAGGCAGCCTATGTGAAATTTCGGCGGTCAGATATCTGGCCTCTCTCAGCTTCTTGATGTCCTCCTCCGTTACAGAGGAGGGCATCCACCAACCTTGAAGGTTGGATCCGGACATAATTGAAGGTCTGAAGCGCCTGACCTGAGCTTTGGGTGTTAGAACTCGAGGCGGGGGAAGGATTCGATTGAGCACAGGAGGAAAAAAAGAAAAGGCCTTGTCCTCTTTATAAAGAGGGTGAATATCAAGCGTCCTCCTCGTGGATGTTTTGGACTTGCCTAAGATCTAGGAGTCATACCAACAGGCACGGTTGGGTTACCCACATCCGTATTGATGAGAGTCCCGTGATAAGGGGGACACGATCTCTGCTTTGACAAGACATGTCAAGAAAACCGCCTCGCGATATGCACGGTGTTGGTTGAGAAAAATGGTTCCAATAATGACCGGGCCGTGGCATGATGTCATGCTGTCAAAACATGTTAGTAGATTAGATTTGTGGAAATATTATTCTCTCTACGGTGGTATATGGAACTTGTTTTGCAGAACCAGACACTATCCTTGTGTTCAAATTCTTCCATGGAGTATTCGAAGGAGGAACCCGCCTTGCAATGCCGAAGACAATACTGCGTGCTAGACTCATCGTCATTGAAGCCTGGTTCAGGGGCTACTGAGGGAGTCCTGGATTAGGGGGTCTTCGGACAGCCGGACTATATCCTTTGGCCGGACTGTTGGACTATGAAGATATAAGATTGAAGACTTCGTCCCGTGTCCGGATGATACTCTACTTGGCGTGGAAGGAAAGCTAGGCAATACGGATATGTATATCTCCCTTGTAACCAACCTTGTGTAACCCTAGCCCCCTCCGGTGTCTATATAAACCGGAGGGTTTTAGTCCGTAGGACAACATACAATCATACCATAGGCTAGCTTCTAGGGTTTAGCCTCTCTGATCTCGTGGTAGATCAACTCTTGTAATACTTATATCATCAAGAACAATCAAGCAGGACATAGGGTATTACCTCCATCAAGAGGGCCCGAACCTGGGTAAAAATCGTGTCCCCTGTCTCCTGTTTCCATCCGCCTTAGACGCACAGTTCGGGACCCCCTACCCGAGATCCGCCGGTTTTGACACCGACAGAGAAGCTGAAGTTCGATCGCAATAGAGGATCACAAAAAGGGTTGTACCCCAATTGCGAAGATGACAACACAAAGCTCGGTACCATGCTAGAATTGTTGCAGTGGAACGCAGAGAATGGTGTGCCTGACAAAGGATTTGAGAAGGTACTGAAAATATTGAAGAAGAAGCTTCCAAAGGATAACGAATTGCCCGACAGTCCATACGTAGCAAAGAAGGCCATATGCCCTCTAGGATTGGAGGTGCAGAAGATACATGCATTCCCTAATGAATGCATCCTCTACCACGGTGCGTACGAGGATTTGAACGTGTGCTCGGTATGCGGTGCATTGCGGTATAAGATCAGACGAGATGACCCTGGTGATGTTGATGGCGAGCCCCCCAGGAAGAGGGTTCCTGCCAAGGTGATGTGGTATGCTCCTATAATACCACTGTAAGTGCATCTAGTGCCACCCCTAGTTACTTTTGGAGTATTGACGACAAACCTGGTTGAGGGACTAATGTGTTTGTGAGAATTGCAGGATAACACAGGTAGTAGTCCCTCATTGATTCGGTTTTCTTACCGGAGATGACCCCTAAAAATGTATGAAGACATAGAAGACAAAGGTGGTATGTGAAGACATTCACATTGAAGACTATGACAAGAGAAGACATCACGTGAAGACTATGGAGCGCGAAGGCTTAGTTGTTTCGTTGTTTCCTTTTCTTCTTTGTTGAGTCATAGGACACCGCACTGTTAAGTGGGGTCCCAGTGAACAAAGTCAGAGTGACTGACGTGATGCTTAACCAAAATCCTATGTCTTCGAGCAAAGACAATGAGAGCAAATCTTATCCAGAGCTAGATGAGTCAGCTTTACTTGTAGCCCAAGTAAAGTTGTCGCGTGTGTTTGAAATCTGACCATTGGAACACGTGTCAGTTCCTTAGTGACCCAGGGTCATTTTGGACAAATCAGGTCGGGTTGCCTAGTGGCTATAAATAGCCCACCCCTACACCATAAATTGGTTGGCTACACAGAGTTAGTGCACGGCTTTTGTTGTTTGAGAGCAACCCACCTTGAAGCCTTTGAGAGAGAAATCCTTGCGAGGACAAAGCCCTAAACACCCAGAGCCAAAGAGTGTTAGGCATCACTGAAGTCTTCCTGTCTGTGTGATCTGAAGACTTGTTACACTTGAGGACTGTGAATCCTCCATCCGGTTAGGTGTCGCATTCTGAGCATCCAAGAGTCATTGTGGATCGCCGGTGAATGAAGTCTGTGAAGGTTTGGAAGTCTACCTTGAAGACTTACCAGAGTGATTGGGTGAGAACTGGGTGTCCTTAGCTCAAGGGGAATAAGGTGAAGACACGGTCTTCTGAGTTAAATCTCAGCCTCCCTAACCAGACGTACAGTTGTCACAATAACTGGAACTAGTCCAACAAATCATTGTCTTCAACGAGCAACTGGTTCTATCCTTCCCATCTCTTTATTTACAGTTGGTCCTTGTGAAGTCATTGCCTGTTTGCATTATTTATTTGTCTTCACTGTGTGACTGCTTGTTCTGATTGGCTTCATACTGTCTTCCATCCTGATCCATACTGCCTAGCTGCTATTAGTCTTTGTGCTTTCACTTCATTGAATACTTGACTATGGCTTGCCTAGTGTAGTCTACCTTCCGCTGCATGTTAATAGGTTCATTTCTATCGATTGTCTTCGAAACTTCCATGTTTTGAAGACTTTCATAAAAATCGCCTATTCACCCCCTCTAGTCGATAACTAGCACTTTCAATTGGTATCAGAGCAAGGTACTCCCTTGTTCTGTGTGATTCGGTTTAACCACCTGGAGTTTTAGCTATGTCGACTGTAGGGATAATCAAAGTCTCCGCTGCATGCCCTGTCTTCGATGGCACTGATTATCCCAAATGGAAGGCTATGATGAGGAAGCGACTCCTTGCAATGGACAGTGAGCTTTGGACGGTCACGGAGATTGGCCTCACCGACTTATGCAAGATGGCGGATGCCAAAGACATTCAGAAGTTCACTCTGCTGGATGTCAAGGCGAAGGACATTATATGCTCCTCTCTATCCAGAGATGAGTTCAGGCGCATCATGCATCTCTGCAATGCAAAGCTTATATGGGATCGGACTTCTGATGTTTATGAAGGTCATCAGACATGTCAGGATCCCTGGTTCCTCGACTTCAAGGATTCACTTAAAACAATGTCTCCCGAACCCGATCCATCCTCTCCAACCTACTGCTTCATGGCACGTGGTGCCAAGGTAAACTCACGTGATGCTTACTTTCAAACATCAAGTGAAGATGACTCTGATTGTGATTCCAAACCCAGCTACAAAACACTTGCTAAAATTGCAAATGAACAACAGAAAGCTATGGAACATATTCAAAAACTGTTAGACAAAAGCGATGACCTGTTGGACGCTGAAATGACTCGATCTCAGTCCTTAATTGAAGACATAAAAAATCTTCATGTTAAGTATGAGGAACTTGAAAGTCGTCATGAAACACTCTCAACAACTCATGAAAAGCTTTCCTATGATTATCTTCAAAGGAAGCAAGAACTTGAGAAATTGAGAGTGGCTCATGAAGATCTTCAAAAGGAAAACGAGTCACTTCGCGCTGAACAGACCAGTCCCGCTCAGGAAGGATTTGAACCACATGTCTTAAATGCCTTGAGCGTGATAATGCTACTTCTGTTGCTGAATGTTCTACTGCTGCTACTGTTGCAATATCTTCAACTGTTGATGTGGAAACTAACCCCTCTGCTGAGGATGCCACTACTATTGCTGATGAAAATGCTAGGTTGAAGACATTGCTTGAAACAGGGATGTACAAAAGTCTCAAAGGGAATCAGACACTATGTGATGTCCTCAAAAGGCAGATTCTGAACCGAAACCCTAGGAAAGAGGGTGTTGGGTTCGAAAGGAAAATGAATGTTGATGGCTCTTACTGGAAACCTGAGCAGTACCCGAAAACCACATGGGTTGCTGCAATGGAACCTTCAGTAGATCCATCCACCCTATCTGGCTTCACTTGTGCTAATCCCATCGTCATTGATGAATCCTTTGATGCAAACTATAAACTGTTTAAGAATCAAAATGGTGAAGTGTTTGCCAGGTATATTGGTACTAACTACAGGAATGGGCCACCTATGAAGAAAGTCTAGGTGCCGAAAAGGTGTCTGAAGAATCTTCCTATGAATGTCATCATGACACCACAAGGGAAGAAGACAAACCCCAGACCATAGGCTTCATATGGTCCAAAGGCTTCATACAGACAGAGGACTCACCTGAGTCGCACTAACACAAATGTTCTGTAGGGAAACCATACTCAGGCCTATGAATATGAGCGTGTTTCATCAAACCGCCATGTTCATAAGACCCAGAACTACTCTGCTTATTCTTATGAGTACTATTCTCCACCTGCAAGACTATTTACTAGGGCTCCAAAGCCAAATTTGTCAGATGCTGCACTTAGACTCATTGCTTTGAAGCCACCCTTGAAGATGTGGGTGGCTAAGAAAGCTTAACTCTCTTTTGCAGGGAAAGGTCTCCAACCGAAAATCAAATGCGTCTGAAGCTATTGCTGGGGACCTAAAACATCTTGTAGGGTGCAAGATCAAATGCCCAAATGGTCTTATTATGTATTTTGTTCCTGAGTCGCTTGCTACTTGTCCTATCAGTCCTAACCTCGACCTAAGATTTAATAATCATCTTGCTCGTCAAATGTTTATGCTTCACAATGCTCTTCGTGAAGCCTATCCCCCTAACTGCACTGTAGGGTATGACACCAGCTGCTTCAGAATGGATTATTGATAGTGGATGTACTAATCACATGACTGGCAAACGAAGTCTTCTCATGGACTCAACCCTACGTCCATCTGACAAAAGTCACATCACATTTGCTGATACTGGCAAAAGCAAGGTATTGGGTCTAGGTAGAGTTGCAATCTCAAAGGATCAACACATGGATAAAGTGATGCTTGTTGAATCCCTTGGTTTCAACTTAATGTCTGTCTCAATGCTTTGCGATTTGAACATGATTGTGATATTTGGAAAATATTGTTGCCTTGTTCTAATGGAATCTGACAAGTCTCTAGTCTTTGAAGGGTATCGGAAAGATGATTTGTACATGGTAGATTTCTCAGTAGGACCACAGCTTGCCGTATGTCTTCTTGCAAAAGCTTCAGAATGCTGGCTCTGGCATCGGAGGCTAGGGCATGCTGGCATGAGGAACTTGCATACTCTTGCAAAGAAGAAGCACGTCATAGGCATCGGGGGCGTCAAGTTCAAGAAGGATCACTTATGCAGTGCCTGCGAAGCTGGAAAGATAACGAGGGCCAAGCATCCCTCGAAGACAATCATGACAACGACTCAACCCTTCGAACTGCTACACATGGACCTCTTCAGCCCTACTCACTACTCTACCCTTACTACTACTGCTTGTCTCTATGGCTTCGTCATTGTTGATGATTATTCAAGATATACATGGGTGCATATAATCCTCTACAAGACTGAAGTGCAGGATGTCTTCAGATGCTTCACCAATCAAGCCACGAACAACTATGGCGTCAAGATCAAGCACATCAGAAGTGACAATGGAACTGAATTCAAGAACACCGGCCTCGACACTTATCTTGATACATTGGGCATCACTCATGAGTTCTCAGCTTCGTACACGCCGCAGCAGAATGGCATCGTGGAACGCAAGAACAGAACACTCATTGAGATGGCTCAGACGATGCTCGATGAATACAAGACACCAAGAAAGTTCTGACCTGAAGCTATTGATACTGCATGCCATGTCATCAACCATGTTTATCTTCACAAGCTTCTGAAGAAAACTTCCTATGAACTCCTCACTGGTAAGAAGCCAAATGTCAGTTACTTCAGAGTATTTGGTACTAGGTGCTGGATCAAGGATCCACATCACACTTCAAAATTTGCACCGAAAGCACATGAAGGTTTTATGCTTGGTTACGGAAAGGATTCGCACTCCTACAGAGTCTTCAACCTCTTTCACTATAAAGTGGTCGAAACTGTGGATGTGCGGTTCAATGAGACTAACGGCTCGCAAAGAGAGCACCTGCCAAATGTGCTAGATGAAATTCCACCCAGTGAATCCATCAAGCTTATGGGAATTGGAGAAATCATACCGTCTGAAGTACAGCCTGAAGAGGAACTTATCATCTCTGCACCTAATCAACCTGAAGACAATGCTTAGCCTGAAGACAATTCTTCAAACGATGACAATGATCAGCAAGAGCAAAATCTTCGTCCAGTTCATCCTCGTGTTGCAAATGAAGTACAGATTGAGAAGATAATTGATAGCATCAATGCACCTGGTCCACTCACTCGTTCAAGGGCAACACAACTAGCGAATTTCTGTGGGCACTTTGCATTCGTCTCAATATCTGAACCCAAGAAAGTTGATGAAGCCTTCATGGAACCTGAATGGATTCAAGCTATGCAAGAAGAGCTTCAACAGTTCGAGCTGAATAATGTATGGGAACTGGTTAAGCGTCCTGATCCGCGTAAACACAATATCATAGGCACTAAATGGATATATCGCAACAAGCAAGATGAGCATGGTCAGGTTATCAGAAACAAGGCTCGTCTCGTTGCTCAAGGTTACACTCAAGTTGAAGGAATTGACTTCGATGAAACATTTGCTCTTGTGGCTAGGCTTGAAGCTATACGCATACTGCTAGCCTATGCAAATCGTCATAACATCCTTCTATATCAAATGGATGTGAAGAGTGCCTTTCTCAATGGCAAGATTGAAGAAGAAGTGTATGTTGCACAACCTCCTGGTTTTGAAGATCCAAAACATCCTGACATGGTTTACAAGCTCAACAAGGCACTGTATGGCCTCAAACAAGCCCCTCGTGCTTGGTATGACACACTCAAAGACTTCCTGAAGAGCAAAGGCTTCAAACCTGGTTCCCTGGATCCCACACTCTTCACGAAGACATATGATGGTGAACTGTTTGTGTGCCAAATATATGTGGATGACATTATCTTCAGCTGCACTAATCAGAAATACAGTGATGAGTTTGGGTACATGATGCAAGAGCAATATCAGATGTCAATGATGGGTGAGCTGAAGTTCTTCCTTGGTCTTCAAATACGGCAGCAACGCAATGGCATCTTCATATCTGAAGAGAAATACCTCAAAGATTGTCTGAAGAAGTTTGGAATGCAAGACTGGAAAGGTTATACGACGCCAATGCCTACCAAGAGTCATCTGGATCCTGACGCCAATGGTAAAGAGTTCGATCAAAAGGTATACCGCTCCATGATTGTTTCTTTGCTTTATTTATGTGCATCTAGGCCAGATATCATGCTTAGTGTTTGCATGTGTGCCCGATTCCAAGCGGCAGCAAAGGAATCACATCACTTAGCTGTGAAGCGAATTCTTCGATATTTGGCTTACACCCCAACTCTAGGATTATGGTATCCAAAGGGCTCAGAGTTTGATCTAGTTGGATTCTCGGATGCTGATTATGCTAGTGACAAGGTGGATCGCAAGTCTACATCAGACACATGTCACTTTCTGGGACGATCACTTGTGTATTGGTCTTCAAAGAAGCAGAATTGTGTATCTCTCTCCACTGCTGAATCTGAATACATTGCTGCTGGATCTTGCTGCGCTCAGCTTCTCTGGATGAAGCAAACACTCAAAGACTATGGCATTCATCTGAAGCAAGTGCCACT
Organism: Triticum dicoccoides; assembly: GCF_002162155.2. NCBI lineage: Eukaryota > Viridiplantae > Streptophyta > Magnoliopsida > Poales > Poaceae > Triticum > Triticum dicoccoides. The sequence continues at coordinate 514,554,016 of NC_041390.1, forward strand.
CTACTGCGACAATGAAAGCGCCACCAAGATTGCCAACAACCCAGTTCAGCACTCGAAGACAAAGCACATTCAGATCCGTCATCACTTTCTTAGAGATCATGTCATGAAGGAAGATATTGATATCATTCACGTCAACACTGAAGAGCAACTGGCAGATATCTTCACAAAGCCCTTGGATGAGAAAAGGTTTTGCATGTTGCGGTGTGAGGTAAATATCTTGGAATCCTCAAATGTCCTGTGATCATGCACACATCCTAACACTTATGCATGTTGATGACTTAGATGTGCAACACACGAAGTAACATATATCTTCAACTAATGAAGACTTACACTCTAAGAGTGAATACATTAACGCGGAATTTGACTTCAGAGCGCCACGATAATTGTGCACCGTGTCTGGGTCTAATACTTCCTATACGGTGGGTAACGCCACCACCAAACTTTTGTTTGGAGTATTTTCTGTTGGCGTTATATTTGCAAAGTCTTCGCATTTGGTTTGTCTTCAATATTAACATGGCTTCATGTTTATCTTCACTATATTGATTTGGTCTCATTCGGATATATTCATGTATTTGCGTTCTGTCCTCTACAACATTCACTTATAGCTATGTCTTCTCGTTGGATCTTTTGAACTAAGTGAATGTGATCAGACCCTAACCTTTTTATGCTCCCGTCTCAAATCTATCTATCCAAATCATATGCATTCTATTGAAACTGTCGAATGTCTTCGCTGCGTCTTTGTCAACAGAAGATACAGAGACAAACATTAAATCTGTTTTAAATGCTCACTCCTTTTTGCCTGAAACCCGGAGAAGCGGGAACGATCACCCGACAATCCAGGCATACGTGGGAACGTGGAACAACCTCCAATGAGTTGCATGATTGCCACATGTCCTTCAGATGTGAACCACCAGGGGCACCTACGTAATAACGCTGCACCGTCCCTGTCCTTATAAATACACGCCACACCCCAGTCATTATCTCTTCTTCCACTTCTCTTTCTCGCACAAACCCTAGCGCCACCGCTAGCCCTCGACGATGCCGGCGACGAAGTGCTTAGCTGCCGCGACCTCATCGACACCATCATCACGCCGGCCGCGGACACCGTCTTCTCCGCCGTCGCCGTAGGTGTCCTCCGTCGCCAAGTTAGGGCACGGAAGATCGAACTGCTCGGACTCATCTCCTACTCCGTCTAGCAGTTCCTCGAGTGGTAAATAAAAACTCTTTTTACAGTCCTTTTTGATCTGATAGAGTCATCCTTTTCAACCACAAGTGGTTTCTGTTCCTACAAAGTTGGATCTATCATGTTCTGCATCTCATAACATGCCTAGTATGTTCACTTATGCTTCACAAAGTAGTTAGATTCCTCACTTGTACTTATTTGTGGATTCATACAAATCTGGAACCAACTCTCTACATATGAGTGAATGTATTCGCACTATGAGGTCAATGTCTTCTAAACTAATTTATCTTCAAAATCTTCTAAGAATGCATATGACCTCTTCCCCTTCCCTCGCATCTCTAATGTTGTCACAGGTACATGTCCGTGGGAGAATCCCTTGGTTCTCATAGTCTGCATTCATTTGCAGAGTTCCTACAGCATCACATAAATTCTCCCGAAGCCAGTTCCTGTCTGACCAACAGATGGAAGACTTTGACAGTGTCGAAGTCTTTCAGTCTAAACTTCATGGCAACAAAGAAATCAGCAAGGAAGGGTGGCAGACAACGCCGTGGGGGTACATCAATGGATCTTCCCGAAGATCTCTATGAACTATAACTGACCCTGAAGAAAGCTATGGTCAACGCAAGACACGAATCCAATGGATTCGAAGATATTGGGCCAAGCAATGGTTCAAGTACAGATTCGTCACCAAGGAGTATGCTAAGAATAATGCTATCAAGCGTCCTTGGGGAGATATTCTCTATAAAAATCTTCAACCCAAGACCAGAACTGAAGCCATTGCTCAAGGATTCTACCCTTGCATGGTCTGAGGGCCACAACCTACTGATGTCGACCCATCGTCATTGCTATGGTGTCGAGATGACAATCTGTTCAAGCGCAACTTTTAGTTTGCCAAGAACCCGGCCAGGGAAAACAAGAAGTCTTGTGGATTAGACTTCAACCTAGGCCCCTTTGCACCACGTGCCGATGGCACACGCGAAGCTGAACCCAATCTTGTTGGGCCCTTCTACAACTTAGAAGGTCTCATCACTCACATTCAGGTTCAAGGGGCAGCCTTGGATCACTCTGCAGACGACACTGACTCTGACGAAGCGCCTGCACCACCAAAGCCAAAGAAGCAGAAGAAACCTAAGGCTTCGAAGCTTTCCACTCCACCAAAAGTGTCGCGCGCGAAGCCTCTGGCCACTGCTCCTCCTGCACCAAGTGTGTAGTCTGAAGATCTCTCTCGCATCTCCAAGACTAAGAAGAAAAAGAAGAAGCCCGTGCACTCCTCTAGCCCTATTCTGACTCCTGTTGCTGTTTTGAGAAACAAGAATGACGCCATTAATCTGTCTAGCAACGACGATCTTGGCGATGATGCTCTTGAGCAATTGATAAAGAGCAAGTAAGAGGCAGAAATCTTTAATGATCTTCCCCTCTTTGATGTGGAGATCCTGTACAAGTTTATTGATGGGTGGTTAGACAGCCCAGACCTCTGTTTTGATGATCTTCAGCTCCCAATTGGCCTCAACATCTCTTTCCATGGAGCCATTGCTCCTGAGCTGGCTCTTGCACAGAAGATTGTTGAGCTGAAGCACAAGATTGATTATGAAAAGGCTCAGTTCAAGAAGCACATGGCCAAGCTCAATGTTGAAGACATTCAAAACTTCAAGGTCATGCTGCATGAGATCAAGGTGGCATTTCACAAGAAACGTGAAGAAGCAAGAGGTTCTCGTGAGCGCATGAAGAATCTCGCTGCCAAATGTGTTCAAGGCTACAATGAAGCTGAAAAGCGCAAGGCTTTGGGGCGACCAGGCATCGACCCCAGAATGGCTGCCAAGAAGAAGAAGAAGCCTGCCGTGGCCCAATCGGAAGCATCAAGGCAGGAAGAACCTCACATTGTCTTCTCGGCCAGTATGATAGGCTCGAAGCCTAAGGTTCCCACAGTGGCTTCGGAGCTCAAGAAAACTAGGGCAGCTGAAGCCGAAGCTCGAAAGTGCAAGACTAAGGCCACCACTGATGATGCTCCACCGACTAAGAAGAGGAAGACAAAGAAGAGAGACCGGGTTACTCCCACAGAGCCCCTTGTTGTCGAGCTAATCTTAGTGGCTCGTCCAACCAACTCCATCTCCACAGGCGTCGCCAGCGTTTCGCAGGCTTCGCAAAGGACCAAGGCCACATGTCACTTTGTCAAGTGTTCCAGAAGGAGAAGAGCGCCAATCCGTTTCACGCGAAGTCTTTCCTGAAGCCTCTCCTACTGCGGACATCCCTGAATCTGAAGCCAAAGCGGCTGAAGATATTCCAGCTGCATCAACCAATGACCAAGAAGAAGAACCAAGAGAAGAAGAACGTGTTGCTACACCCCCGTCTAACCCTGAAGTTGTTCTCGAGGAGAACGTGTCCGACCCTCCAGCTCCTGAAGTGGAGGTTACCAATACTGAGGCGGCCACCAACACCAACACTGACGCCAATGTCGTTGTCATGGCCGAAGCTAATGTAGCGCCTGAAGCCAATGTGGTGCCAGACGTGAATGCACCTAAAGCTAATGCTGCACCCGAAGCAAATCCGTAGCTCGAAGACAATGCCTCTGCTCCTGTACCACCTCCCAGGCCACACACCATTGAGCAAGCATTCTATCAAGGGCAACTTACCACCGTCCGCTGGCCCATTCTGGTTCCTCCACCTCCTGTTGGTCCGCAATTTGAATATCATGTGGAGCACAGGCCTCAGGTCCAGAAGCCAAAGCCAAGGTTGCCACGGTTTCCAGGTACTGCAACCTCACCAGGATCATTTAATCTGAATGGATTCAAGGCACACAACACATTCTTTGACAGTGACAAGAACCCCTACACAAGGCCAAGAATCTCCTCAGATCGATTCTGGAGTTATCAGCAGCACAACTACTATTCTTGCATCTTATACAATCAGGGGCGCATTTTCCCTCATATGCGTCTAGACTGCGAAGCCATTGCTGGATTGCCTTGCCTTGAAGAAGCCCTTGACTGCTTCCGTGATGCGGGTCTGCTCAAATTTGTGACTGACGAGGAACATTGGAATGAAGAACTTCTGCTTCAATTCTATGCTACCCTCCACATTCGTGGATACAACAGGGATCTGAAGACTTGGATCCTTAAGTGGATGACGGGCGATGTACATCATTAAGCTAAAGCCCAAGACATCATTGAGCTCACAGCCCTGCCCACTCTTGGCGAATATTATGAACCAGGTTGTCAGCTACAGCAGAATGCTTTGGAGAGCATTTTTCAAAAGCCAGAGCCTAACATGAGCCAAATGCTGAGCATGATGAAGCCTCTGCCATGCTACGCTGAATACCCAATGGAATTGTTTGTTGATGACCTAGAGTATCTGCCCCGCACCATCTATCACATCATCAGGCAAACTCTATGGCCTGTCAAAGGACATTCATCTACAACGAAGCTTGAAGGAGCAATGAAGACTTTGGTTTTCTATATCTTCAATGGCATCAGCTTCAATGCTCAAGACTTTTTCATCAGGCAGTTGGCTGCATCTGGCTCCGACATCTTTGGTCTGAAGTTCTATGCTCCATGGGTAATGCACCTCATCAAGCTTCACTCTGCTATCAACTATCAGTCGTCTGCGTGCAATCACATTATATTCTTGCCAGAGGTTGATCTGTCTGTCGAAGCCATTTACCCAGAGCCTGCAAAGGAGCCAATTTATCTTCACAATGTCGATCGTCAAAGCTTCACCCAGCTCATTGAAGGAGTTCAGGCCGTTTCTCGTGTTTACCCCTTGGCTGGCAATACATGTGCCCCTCGCACCCAAACTAAAGCCACTGCAAGTACCATTTCCCAAAGGCCTCGGAAGCGATGTCGTGTTCTCAATGACCGAGAGCTTCTCGTCGCTCTACATCAGAAACAGGATAAGCATCATGACTGGCTTAAGCGTCAGATGCAAAGCCTCTTGGTGGACGTCAATCGCATTCGCAATCTTGCCACAAAGAATGCCTTTGTTACACAGAAACCTGTCGGAGGTCTTGGAAGAGCTTGACATTGCTCAGTGCTGAAGCTGATCTGCAAGACGATGGCTTCATAGAGAGATTCATGTTTGACTCAACTCCTCCAAGGAATGCTCACTTGCGTCGGACTCCCTCACTGGAAGACTCTGACTATTCTTCCTCAGCTGCAACAGTTAATGCCAGAGTCATAGATGATCAAGATGATGCTACCTCACCACCTCAAACTTCGGCGCGTATCGACACTGCACCAAGTTCTTCTGCACCACCAAACCTCAACGACGACCCTGCTTCATCGCCTACTCCACATGGGAACGAGTAGCAAGCTCTATGTCTTCAAACCTTTTTGGTCATTATTGACAAAAGGGGGAGAAGCATATGAGTTGATAGTCTTCAAGCGGGTCCATATGGGTGGTTGCTATACTTTTGCTACATTTGCCAAGTGCTTAAAACTCTCACATTTGATACATTTGGTTCGTTTTGAGTTGTAACACTTAAAGTTGATGGTCGTCTGCTACCTTTTCGACACTATGTGATGCGATGATAAATTCCGCATGTGCGACGATAAATTCCGCACGAAGTCATTTTGCATACGTCCATTTTTCATTATGCATGTCATTATCTTCGTTATATCCTTTCATGCATGATCAATTGTCTTCATAGGTAAAAGAGGAGCTCCGCAAGTACAACCTGACATGTGCATTTGCATTCAAAAGCAAAATACTTATATGCACATCTTCAGGGGGAGCCTTTCTACTACTCATGAAGATAATACCTAAATCCTTTACAATTTCACATACTTTTATCCCCGTTGAAAACTTCAACCAGTTTGTCATCAATCACCAAAAAGGGGGAGGTTGTAAGTGCATCTAGTGCCACCCCTAGTTGGTTTTGGAGTATTGACGACAAACTTGGTTGAGGGACTAATGTGTTTGTGAGAATTGCAGGATAACACAGGTAGTAGTCCCTCATTGATTCGGTTTTCCTACCGGAGATGGCCTCTAAAAATGTATGAAGACAAAGAAGACAAAGGTGGTATGTGAAGACATTCACATTGAAGACTATGACAAGAGAAGACATCGAGTGAAGACTATGGAGCGTGAAGACTTAGTTGTTTCGTTGTTGAGTCATAGGAACCACCGTACTGTTAAGTGGGGTCCCAATGAACAAAGTCAGAGTGACTCACGTGATGCTTAACCAAAATCCTATGTCTTCGAGCGAAGACAATGAGAGCAAATCTTATCCAGAGCTGGATGAGTCATCTTTACTTGTAGCCCAAGTAAAGTTGTCGCGTGTGTTTGAAATGTGACCGTTGGAACACGTGTAAGTCCCTTAGTGACCTAGGGTCATTTCGGACAAATCAGGTCGGGTTGCCTAGTGGCTATAAATATCCCACCCCCTACACCATAAATTGGTTGGCTGCTCAGAGTTAGTGCACGGCTTTTGTCGTTTGAGAGCAACCCACCTCGAAGCCTTCGAGAGAGAAATCCTTGCGAGGACAAAGCCCTAAACACCCAGAGCCAAAGAGTGTTAGGCATCACTGAAGTCTTCCCGTTTGTGTGATCTGAAGACTCGTTACACTTGACGACTGTGAATCCTCCAGCCGGTTAGGCGTCGCGTTGAGTATCCAAGAGTCATTGTGGATCGCCGGTGAACAAAGTCTGTGAATGTTTGAAATTCTACCTTGAAGACTTACCAGAGTGATTGGACGAGGACTGGGTGTCCTTAGCTCAAGGGGAATAAGGTGAAGACACGGTCTTCTGAGTTAAATCTCAGCCTCCCTAACCAGACGTACAGTTGTCACAACAACTGGAACTGGTCCAACAAATCATTGTCTTCAACGAGCAATTGGTTATATCCTTCCCATCTCTTTATTTACAGTTGGTCCTTGTGAAGTCATTGCCTGTTTGCATTATCTATTTGTCTTCACTGTGTGACTGCTTGTTCTGATTGGCTTCATACTGTCTTCCATCCCGATCCATACTGCCTAGCTGCTATTAGTTTTTGTGCTTTCACTTCATTGAACACTTGACTATGGCTTGCCTAGTGTAGTCTACCTTCCGCTGCATGGTAATAGGTTCATTTCTATCGATTGTCTTCGAAACTTCCATGTTTTGAAGACTTCCATGAAAATCGACTATTCACCCCCCCTCTAGTCGATAACTAGCACTTTCAACCATGGTTGAAACGTCTGTTCAGAAACAAAGAGCATGCCAAGTTGATGCGATGGCACAGAGAGGACCGTAAGAAAGATGGGAAGTTGAGAGCACCCGCTGATGGGGCGCAGTGGAGAAAATTCGAGAGAAATCACTGGGAGGAGTTTGCAGGTGATGCAAGGAATGCATGGTTTGGTTTAAGCGCGGATGGCATTAATCCTTTTGGGGAGCAGAGCAGCAATCACAGCACCCGACCATTAGTTGAAGAACTTTTACAGTTGTGGAATGGAAACGGTGTATGTGTGTGGGATGAGCACAGACAGGAGGAATTTGACCTGCATGCATTGCTGTTTGTAACCATCAATGATTGGCCTGCTCTCAGTAACCTTCCAGGACAGACAAACAAGGGATACCACGCATGCACACACTGTTTAGCTGACACCTCAAGTATATACCTGGACAAATGCAGGAAGAATGTGTACTTGGGGCATCATCGATTTCTTCCGACCAACCATCAATGTCGAAATAAAGGAAAGCATTTCAAAGGTGAGGCAGATCGCCGGAAGAAGCCCTCCATGTGTACCGGTGATCACGCACTTGCTATGGTCAATATTTACACGTAATCTTTGGAAAGGGTCCCGGCGGACTATCTGTTCCGAATGACGCTGAGGGGACGCGCACCCATGTCGAAGAAGAAACCTATATTTTGGGACCTACCCTACTGGAAAGACCTAGAGGTCCGCTCTTCAATCGATGTGATGCACGTGACGAAGAACCTTTGTGTGAACCTGCTAGGCTTCTTGGGCGTGTATGGGAAGACAAAAGATACACCGGAGGCACGTGAGGACCTGCAACTTTTGCACGGAAAAGACAACATGCCTCCAAAGCAGTATGAAGGTCTTGCCAGCTACGCTCTTACCAAAGAAGTGAAGGAAATCTTCTTTGAATGCCTGCTCAGTATGAAGGTCCCGTCTGGCTTCTCGTCAAATATAAAGGAAATAATAAATATGCCAGAGAAAAAGTTCCAGAACCTAAAGTCCCATGACCGCCACGTGATTATGACGCAACTGCTTCCAGTTGCATTGAGGGGGCTTCTACCGGAAAATGTTCGATTAGCCATTGTGAAGCTATGTGCATTCCTCAATGCAATCTCTCAGAAGGTGATCGGTCCAGAAATCCTACCAAGGTTAAGGAGTGATGTGGCACAATGTCTTGTTAGTTTCGAGCTGGTGTTCCCACCATCCTTCTTCAATATCATGACGCACGTCCTAGTTCATCTAGTCGACGAGATTGTCGTTCTGGGTCCCGTATTTCTACACAATATGTTCCCCTTTGAGAGGTTCATGGGAGTCCTAAAGAAATATGTCTGTAACCGTGCTAGGCCAGAAGGAAGCATCTCCATGGGCCATGAAACAGAGGATGTCATTGGGTTTTGTGTTGACTTCATTCCTGACCTTAAGAAGATTGGTCTCCCTCAATCGCGGTATGAGGGGAGACTAACTGGAAAAGGCACGCTAGGAGGGGACTCAATAATATGTAGGGACGGGCATTCTTGGTCTCAAGCACACTACACAGTTCTACAAAACTCTACCTTGGTGACCGTGTATGTCGATGAACACAAGAACATTCTGCGCTCCAAACACCCAGAGCAGTGTGACGACTGGATTACATGTGAACACATCAAAACTTTTGGCAGTTGGTTGGAAACACGTCTCAGAGGTGACAACACTGTTTCTGATGAGCTGTACTCGTTGTGTAGGGGACCATCTTCGACTGTATTGACTTATAAAGGATACAAGATAAATGGGAATACATTTTACACGATCGCCAAAGATCAAAAGAGCACCAACCAAAACAACGGTGTCCGCTTTGATGCAGCAACCAAGAGGGGAAATGGCACATATTATGGTTACATAGTGGACATATGGGAACTTGACTACGGACATGATTTTAAGGTCCCTTTGTTTTAGTGCAAATGGGTCAATCTGTTAGGAGGCGGGGTACAGGTAGACCCACAGTACGGAATGACAACAGTGGATCTGAACAATCTTGAGTACACAGATGAACCATTCGTCCTAGCCAATGATGTGGCGCAGGTTTCCTATGTGAAGGACATGTCTACCAAACCGAGAAAAAGAAAAGATAAGGAAGCGAATACATCATACGATGAGCCAAAGCGCCACATAGTTCTTTCAAGAAAAAGAGACATCGTGGGATTGGAGGGCAAGACATACATGTCTGAAGATTATGAAAAGTTTCATGAAATTCCTCCCTTCAAAGTCAAGGCTGACCCGAGCACCCTGTTAAACGATGAAGATTATCCATGGTTACAGCGCAATAAGCAAAGGACACAAGCGAAGAAAAAGTGAAGACTTTCTCTCCATAACTATTATGATGATGCCTTTGATCTAGAATATCACTGCAGTTACATGTGAAGAAATGAAATGCCTTTTGTAACAGATGAGTTTCTGTATGTAACCCTGGTACTTCAAAAGAGATTGTCCATTTTGTACACGAAGTGCATCCAGTTTTGCCGTAACCCTCTCAACTTTTTAGCACATGCTATGTGGGTGAAATGATGATACCATACCAACTTCCAGCCTCTTTAGAGTTCATTTGTAGTGCTTTTCAATTTCAGGGTCATTTAGCTCAAAAAATCAGTAAATGCATGAAAAACAACAAATGAAGTCATAAAGGGTTGAAAATTGATGGTGTGGCTTTGAATGGTGCATTTTGAACACACAAAAAGTCTGGAGTTCAAATAAGTTCAAAAAATGAAATCCCTTTGTAACAGATGAGTTTTCGTCCGAAACCCTGATACTTCGAAAGAGATTGTCCATTTTGTACACGAAGTGCATCCAGTTTTTGCCGTAACCCTCTCAACTTTTTAGCACATGCTATGTGGGTGAAATTATGATACCATGACAACTTTCAACCTTTTCAGAGTTCATTTATAGTGCTTTTCAATTTTAGGGTCATTTAGCTCAAAAAAATTAGTAAATGCATGAAAAATACCAAATGAAGTCAGAAAGGGTTGAAAATTGATGATGTGGCTTTGAATGGTGCATTTTGAACACACAAAAAGTCTGGAGTTCAAATAAGTTCAAAAAATGAAATCCCTTTGTAACAGATGAGTTTTCGTCCGAAACCTTGATACTTCGAAAGAGATTGTCCATTTTGTACACGAAGTGCATCCAGTTTTTGCCGTGACCCTCTCAACTTTTTAGCACATGCTATGTGGGTGAAATGATGATAAGATGCCAACTTTCAACCTCTTCAGAGTTCATTTGTAGTCATTTTCAATTTCAGGTTCACTTAGATAAAAAAATAGTAAATGCATGAAAAATAACAAATGAAGTCAGAAAGGGTTGAAAATTGATGATGTGGCTTTGAATGGTGCATTTTGAACACATAAAAAGTCTGGAGTTCAAATAAGTTCAAAAACATGAAATCCCTTTGTAACAGATGAGTTTTCATCCGAAACCCTGATACTTCAAAAGAGATTGTCCATTTTGTACATGGAGTGCATCTAGTTTTTTTCGTAACCCTCTCAACTTTTTAGCACATGCTATGTGGGTGAATTGAAGATTCCATGCCAACTTTCAATCTCTTCAGAGTTCATTTGTAGTGTTTTTCAATTTCAGGGTCATTTAGCTCAAAAAAAATCTGTAAATGCATGAAAAATAACAAATGAAGTCAAAAAAGGTTGAAACTTGATGATGTGGCTTTGAATGGTGCATTTTGAACACACAAAAAATCTAGAGTTCAAATAAGTTCAGAAAAATGAAATCCTTTGTAACAGATGAGTTTTTGTCCGAAACCCTCATACTTCGAAAGAGATTATCCATTTTGTACATGAAGTGCATCCAGTTTTTGCCGTAACCCACTCAACTTTTTAGCACATGCTATGTGGGTGAAATTATGATACCATGCCAATTTTTAACCTCTTCAGAGTTCATTCGAAGTGTTTTTCAATTTCAGGGTCATTTAGCTCAAAGAATGAACTAATATAAAAAAGAATGAACCAGAAAACTTTTATGAAACTCTAATAGCAAAAATAATAAACTAAAAGAACGAACTAGAAAACTTTAATGAAACTCTAATAGCCTAAAGAATGAACTAGAAAACTTTAATGAAACTCTAATAGCAAAAGGAATCAACTAAAAAGCTTTTATAAGATTATATAAAATTTATGCAACTAAAATTATCAAAGTATTTTTTGTTCAAAACATTAATAGCAAAAAGAATTTTCGAGAAATTTTTTGTTTGAAACTTTAACAGCAAACTAAAATAACAAAATCTGTTTTTGATTAAAACATATATTTCAAATAACCTAAAAATTACCGAATTAAATAGAATGATAAAACACAATAATATTAAATAGCAGGAAAAAGAATCACTCAAAAATCTATTTTTATAGTAAAGTTATTCACAAACTAGTGATTCACACAAATTGCAAAAATATCAAATTTAAACTATTCAAATTGGAAAACTAATGGCACTAATAGAAAGTTTATAATTTTATTACCTAAAAGCAAGAAGAATCGCTGAAAAACAGTAAGTATTTTGCTGTAAGTAGAAACAAAATAAAAATAAATAAAGAAAAAAAAGAAAACAAAAAGCTTGAAAAAATGCCACCTACTCGGCCAGCACGGCCTAAATACGACGACAAACCCAACCATTGGCCAGCATTCAGGCTCGCAGAAGGCCCAGTAGGCCCATATGCAGCATAGTGTGTGATTAGGCCCAGTAAGCCTGCATTTGAGAGGACCTCGAGAGGGCAGCCGCAGTGGGGCTTATAAACCACTCCGAGCTCCTCTCAACTAGCGAGGTGGGACTAAACTTTTGGACGCTGGCAGAACAAGGCCTTTGGTCTCGGTTGGTAGCAGCAACCGGGACGAATGGGGTGCATCGGTACCGATTCGTGGCACCAACCGGGACCAATGCCTTCTTTAGTCCCGGTTGGTGCCACCAACCGGGACCAAAGGTCAGACCTTTGGTCCCGGTTGGTGGCACGAATCGAGACCAAAGGGGGGCATTGGTCCCGGTTGGTGCCACGAACCGGGACCAATGCTTCGTCTATATAAGCAAACACATAGAAATTTTCATTCAGTTCAATCGATCTCCTCGTCCTCTCCTCCGACGACGATGCCAGGCTGCTCTCGTCCTCGTCATCGCCTCCCCGAGCCCGCGCCGTCCTCGTCGCCGGCATCCCCGAGCCCGCCATCCTCGTCCCCGTTGCCGCGTGCCTTCCCAAGCCCGCCTCCTCATCCCCGTCGCCGCGTGCCGCCCCGAGCCAGCCGTCCCTGTCACCGCGTGCCGCCTCGAGCCCGCCGTCTTCGTCACCGGACTCCAGCCATCACCGCCCCCTCGAAGTGAGCCCCCCTTTCCCATGGTCCTGAGCGCCCCTTGCGCCCGAGCGCCCCTTGCTCTGCCCCTGCTCCATGGTCACCGCTGGCCCCGGCGCATTGAAGAGCAGAAGGAGAGGAGATGAGAAGGGGTGGAGCAGCAGCAACGCGCTGTCCACTTTTCTGCAATTTCTGATTTTTTACAAATATGAACAATGCATATAGAAGGTGTTTGATGAAATGCTAGATGGCTTTAGGCATTTTTGGAATTTCTGAAATTTTTTGTGGTGAGGTACTGATGCAAGACAAAGGCGATGGCAAAATTTCAGAATTTTTGGAGTGGTTTAGAATAGGTTTTCAGGAAGTAATTTGAATCTGATTCAAGTTTCATTTGAATGAAATTTAAAAAAATTGAACTATGGATCAGAAGGTTTTTGGTGAAATGGAGTGTGGGTACTGTCATGAACTTGGAGTAATTTTTCTGGTTGTAAAAGAGTTAGTAAAATTTAGAATATGCTAAATATGTCAAAAATGTTTTTCTGTTCATAGAAAGTTTTTTGTTCATATATAGGAAGTTTTTATAGATGACTATGGATATATGAGCAATGATGATCCATGGATGTATGCATTGATATATATGAGGAATGATGTTCATAGAATATTTACCAAGTATATATGTATTTTTGTTCATATATATATTTTTTCATAGCATTTTTTCCATTTATATATGTATGTGGCTATGTATGTATAGATGTATGTATGTGTGTATAGAATTATGTATGTGGATACATGAGGGGGGGGGGTCGATATACCCCCTCTTCGATAACATTTTTTCCATATATGTACGTATGTCGTCGTCGATATACCCCCTCCTCGATAACATTTCCTTTTTCATATGTTGAGTTAGTTGATTTAGGTTAGTGCATTTTAGGTTAGTTGATTTATATTGCATTTTAGGTTAGTTGTTGTTAGTGCATTTTAGGTTAGTAGATTTTAGGTTAGTGGAGAGGAAAAAGGAAAATAAGGAAAAAGATGAAAAGAGGAAGAAGGAAGAAGGAAGAAGAAGAAAAAGAAGTAGAGGAAAAAGGAAATTAAGAAGAGGAAGAAGGAGGAGAAGAAGGAGAAGAAGAGGAGAGGAAGAAGAGGAGAAAAAAATTAGAAGAGGAAGACGAAGAAAAAAAAGGAGAAGAAGAAGGAATAGAGGAGAAAAAGAAAAAGAAGAAAGGAGAAGAAGAAGGAATAAAGGAGAAGAAGAAAAAATAGAATAATTATATATTTTTCTTCTTCTCCTCTATTCCTTCTTCTTCTCCTCTTTTTTTGTTCTTCTATTTTTTCTTCTTCGAGCGTCGATCAACCCCCTCTCGCTCGACCAACTCTCCGAGGATCGCCAAGCGGTCGAGGATCGGGAACTAGGGTAGAGGGTCGAGGGTCACCGAGGGGTCGAGGGAGGGGGGATGTCGATCAAACCCCTCTCACTCGACCAACTCTCGAGGACATCCAAACCCTAGAAAAAATGTTGTCGATCTCCTACCCCTCCCGACCCTACCCGACAAACTCTCTCGAGATTTATAAGAGACTAGTAAATGTGCCTGTGCGTTGCAACGGGAGAAAAAAAATCTCAAACATTTCAAATGACCCATCCGCGTTGCCACTTCACCAGCCACCATCATCGATGGTGGTCACATTGTCTAACCACTCACGATGAACATGATCAATCCCAAGGTGATGAATTTGCTCCTTACACTCTGGCACACCACTTTCATAAATCTCGCAATCCATTGAACTTGTAACGATAACGGGCTTCATTCCGTCTTAACTACACTTGGTGCATGCATCATCCCCACATGTATGCCCCCTAGCCCAAGACCCCTCCGTTTGTGACGGCCCCTTCATGCATCGAATCATAATTATTTCGATGGTCAACATCACCACCTTTTGACCTCCATTGGATGCATGTGTTGTCCTTAATACTCAACCTTGCTTCAAACTTGTAATGTTGGTGGGCATTACCTCTATCGCACCATACTCCCGTGCAATTCGAGGGTCAGGGACCTACACTCAAACTTTCTCTTCACTTCGCTTGGCTTCTCGTCGGTTCTTGTTGTTTATCGAGCAAGAGAGGTGTAAGTTTATTGTGTTTCAAAATTTTAGCTAAAAAGAAGATTATTAAAAAAATGCATATGAGGTGACAATGAAGACTGTATGTATCCCTCCGTCTGAGTTTATTGGTTTATTGGAACACTGTACATATTATGACATGCACACATGGTAAGTGAATCGAACTTGATGAAAACAAAATAAAATTTAATGTATTACCATATAGCATGTGCTAAGCGACTCAAATTTAATGTATTACCATATAGCATGGAGGCTTGTAGTCGTCGCAGGAGATCGAGGGACCAAGACCCCAAGTACTACCCATATTTATTTGGGATAGATCAACTAACCACATCTGTCTGCATCTCCTTACCCAATCGGTCTAAAAGGCCGGCCCCAGTGGCGGTGAGAGGATCTAAACATTGTGATGTCAAGCTTTAGTAATGGCGGATTTTACATAGAAGTGAAACTTTGCTAAGAAAAATGAGATCAAAATAATTTTATTTTATTTTATGTTACTTCCAACTAGACAACTTGTGAAAAATGAAAGTTGGAAGAGTAGAATATAAAACTAAGTACTCCCTCCGGTCTTCTTTACTCAGCATATATGATTTGTTGAAGTCAATCTTTGTAAAGTTTGACCAATTTTATAGTTATGGAAAAAATATCAACATTCACAACATGAAATCAAAACATTAGATGCATCATTAATTTACTTTTTATAGTGTATAACTTGAGTATTATATAAACGGTGATATTTTCAATATAAATATAATCAACTTTTACGAAGTTTGACTTCGGACAATCGTCTAGAAGTAAAAAGGATGGGGTACGACTAAAGGGGAAGGGCCTCCTGTGTTGTTTTATGGGAATATGGAATGCCGATCAGTACAATGGTATAGCAAGAGCAGTACCAGATGCCGACGGGTGGCGGCGGCGAAAGAATGGTGAGTCTCTCGTGCCTCGTGGCTCGTGGGAGGTAGCCATGTCTTGCAACTAAGATCACTGACGCCTGACAGGGAGTGATACGTCTCCACCGTCTCTATAATTTTTTATTGTTCCATTCTATATTATATTCTGTTTTGGACATTATTGGGCTTTATTATACACTTTTATATTATTTTTGGGACTAACCTATTAACCGGAGGCCCAACCCAGAATTGCTGTTTTTTTTGCCTATTTCAGAGTTTCACAGAAAAAGAATATCAAACGGAGTCCAAACGGAATGAAACCTTCGGGAACGTGATTTTTGGAATGAACGTGATCCAGAGGACTTGGACCCTATGTCAAGAAAGCAACCAGGAAGGCACGATGTAGGGGGCGCATCTACCCCCCCATGCGCGCCCTCCACCCTTGTGGGGCCCACGTTGCTCCACCGACGTACTTCTTCCTCCTATATATACCTACGTACCCCCAAACTACCAGATACGGAGCCAAAACCCTAATTCCACTGCCGCAACCTTCTGTACCCATGAGATCCCATCTTGGGGCCTTTTCCGGAGCTCCGCCGGAGGGGGCATCGATCACGGAGGGCTTCTACATCAACACCATAGCATCTCCGACGATGTGTGAGTAGTTTACCTCAGACCTTCGGGTCCATAGTTATTAGCTAGATGGCTTCTTCTCTCTTTTTGGATCTCAATACAATGTTCTCCCCCTCTCTTGTGGAGATCTATTCGATGTAATCTTCTTTTGCGGTGTGTTTGTTGAGACCGATGAATTGTGGGTTTATGATCAAGTTTATCTATGAACAATATTTGAATCTTCTCTGAATTCTTTTATGTATGATTGGTTATGTTTGCAAGTCTCTTCGAATTATCAGTTTGGTTTGGCCTACTAGATTGATCTTTCTTGCAATTGGAGCAGTGCTTAGCTTTCGGTTCAATCTTGCGGTGTCCTTTCCTAGTGACTGTAGGGGCAGCAAGGCAAGTATTGTATTGTTGCCATCGAGGATAACAAGATGGGGTTTATATCATATTGCATGAGTTTATCCCTCTACATCATGTCATCTTGCTTAAAGTGTTACTCTGTTCTTTTGAACTTAATACTCTAGGTGCATGCTGGATAGCGGTCGATGTGTGGAGTAATAGTAGTAGATGCAGGCAGGAGTCGGTCTACTTGTCTCGGACGTGATGCCTATATACATGATAATACCTAGATATTCTCATAACCATGCTCAATTCTGTCAATTGCTCAATAGTAATTTGTTTACCCACCGTAATACTTATGCTCTCAAGAGAAGCCACTAGTGAAATCTATGGCCCCGGGTCTATTTTCTATCATATTAATCTTCCATCAACAAGCTATTTCTTGCACCGTTTTTATTTTGCTTTATTTACTTTGCATCTTTATCATAAAAATACCAAAAATATTATCTTATCATATCTATCAGATCTCACTTTCATAAGTGACCGTGAAGGGATTGACAACCCCTTTATTGCGTTGGTTGTGAGGATTTTATTTGTTTGTGTAGGTGCGAGGGACTCGTGCGTGGCCTCCTACTGGATTGATACCTTGGTTCTCAAAAACTGAGGGAAATACTTACGCTACTTTGCTGCATCACCCTTTCCTCTTCAAGGGAAAACCAACGCAGTGCTCAAGAGGTAGCAAGAAGGATTTCTGGCGCCGTTGCCGGGGAGTCTACGCAAAAGTCAACATACCAAGTACCCATCACAAACCCTTATCTCCCGCATTACATTATTTGCCATTTGCCTCTCGTTTTCCTCTCCCCCACTTCACCCTTGCTGTTTTATTTGCCCTCTCTCTCTCCATCCTCCTTCTCTTTCCCTATCTGCCTCTTTTTGCCCGCTTCTTGTTTGCTCGTGTGTTGGATTGCTTGCTTGTCGTTATGGCTAGTCCCTTATCCGCTCCTTGGTCTCCCGAGTTTGAGGTTCTTCACTTCAAACAAAGACAAGGAGAAAAATTAAAAGATGCTTGGTTTAGGATGATGGAATCTTATCGTAATTGCATCCTAGAGGTGAATTTTAGAATTTTGCTTCGCAATTTTCATGTTGGACTAAATATGTCTCATAGACAACTCTTGGACTGCGTTGCCAAAGGAAATTTTATCAAAATTGATCCCAGTATTGCACATAAAATTATAGAGGGGATAGTGGGAACACTACCTCAAAAAAAGGGGCCTCATCATACCCAGGAAGAAACCCAAGTTTTTGAGAAAATTTGCGAAGTAACGAAAATACTACAAAAATCTCTTGAACCTCTTAAGATTGTTAGCGGGAATCTTCACCGCATGAATATGTTGATCACTCTTTGTAATAAGCGGTTCTACTCTTTAGATCTAAAAATTTCCAAATATGAAGGGAAACGTAAAGGACCTCCCGGATTCGAGCATGACTCCGCTAAAAAAATTAAAAGATGGCAATACCTAGATCTATCTTCACTTTTATGCCTAACTAGGGGCGTTAAACGATAGCGCTTGTTGGGAGGCAACCCAATTTTATTTTTATTCCTTGCTTTTTGCTCCTGTTTATTAATATATAATTTATCTATCCTCTGTTTTGGTTTTATTTTTTGTGTTTAATTACTGTTTGTGCCAAGTAGAACTGTTGGGAAGACTTGGGGAAAGTCTTTTTGATCTTGCTGTAAAAACAGAAACTTTAGCGCTCACGAGAATTGCTGCCATTTTTACTTCGAAAGTGCTATTTAGTTAATTATTTTTGCATATGATTAATAGATAAATTCCTCACTTCCAGAAATTTATTTTAGAATTTGTGGGGTTCCAGAAGTTTGCGTTAGCTACAGATTACTACAGACTGTTATGTTTTTTGACAGATTCTGTTTTTTGTGTGTTGTTTGCTTATTTTGATGAATCTATGGCTAGTAAAATAGTTTATAAACCATAGAGAAGTTGGAATACAGTAGGTTTAACACCAATATAAATAAATAATGAGTTCATTACAGTGCCTTGAAGGGGTGTTTTATTTTCTTTCGCTAACGAAGCTCACAAGATTTTCTATTTTGAGTTTTGTGTTGTGAAGTTTTCTAGTTTTGGGTAAAAGATTTGATGGATTATGGAACAAGGAGTGGCAAGAGCCTAAGCTTGGGGATTCCCATGGCACCCCAAGATAATCTAAGGACACATAAAGCCAAAGCTTGGGGATGCCCCGGAAGGCATCCCCTCTTTCGTCTACTTCCATCGGTAACTTTACTTGGAGCTATATTTTTATTCACCACATGATATGTGTTTTGCTTGGAGCATCTTGTATTATCTGAGTCTTTATTTGTTAGTTTGCCACAATCATCTTTTCTGTACGCACCTTTTGAGATAAACACACATGATTTGAAAATTATTAGAATACTCTATGTGCTTCACTTATATTGTTTGAGTTATATAGTTTTTGCTCTAATACTTCACTTATATCTTTTAGAGCACAGTGGTGGATTTGTTTTATAGAAACTATTATTCTCTCATGCTTCACTTATATTATTTTGAGAGTCTTAAACAGCATGGTAATTTACTTAGATTGGGAAATTAATCCTAATATGCTAGGCATTCAAGATTAGTGAAAAAAATTCTTATGAGTGTGCTGAATACTAAGAGAAGTTTGATATTTGATAATTGTTTTGAGATATGGAGATGGTGATATTAGAGTCATGCTAGTTGAGTAGTTGTGAATTTGAGAAATACTTGTGTTGAAGTTTGTGATTCCCGTAGCATGCATGTATGGTGAACTGTTGTGTGATGAAGTCGGAGCATGATTTATTTATTGATTGTCTTCCTTATGAGTGGCGGTCGGGGACGAACGATGGTCTTATCCTACCAATCTATCCCCCTAGGAGCATGCGCGTAATACTTTGTTTCGATAACTAATAGATTTTTGCAATAAGTATGTGAGTTCTTTATGACTAATGTTGATTCCATGGATTATACGCACTCTCACCCTTCCACCATACCTACCTATCATGGCATTTCCATAGCCATTCTGAGATATATTGCCATGCAACTTTCCACCGTTCCGTTTACTATGACACACTCCATTGTCATATTGCTTTGCATGATCGTGTAGTTGACATTGTATTTGTGGCAAAGCCACCGTTCATAATTCTTTCATACATGTAAATCATGCATCATTGCACATCCCAGTACACCGCCGGAGGCAGTCACATAGAGTCATATTTTTTTTCTAAGTATTGAGTTGTAATTGTTGAGTTGTAAGTAAATAAAAGTGTGATGATCATCATTTTTAGAGCATTGTCCCAAGTGAGGAAAGGATGATGGAGACTATGATTCCCCCACAAGTCGGGATGAGACTCCGGACTAAAAAAAGGGGAGGCCATAAAAAAAGAGAAAAGGCCCAAAAAAAGAGAGAAGAAAAGAGAGAAGGGACAATGCTACTATCCTTTTACCACACTTGTGCTTCAAAGTAGCACCATGATCTTCATGATAGAGAGTCTCCTATGATATCACTTTCATATACTAGTGGGAATTTTTCATTATAGAACTTGGCTTGTATATTCCAATGATGGGCTTCCTCAAAATGCCCTAGGTCTTCGTGAGCAAGCGAGTAGGATGCACACCCACTTAGTTCCTTTTGTTGAGGTTTCATATACTTATAGCTCTAGTGCATCCATTGCATGGCAATCCCTACTCACTCACATTGATATCTATTAATGGGCATCTCCATAGCCCGTTGATACGCCTAGTCGATGTGATACTATCTTCTCCCTTTTTGTCTTCTCCACAACCACCATTCTATTCCACATATAGTGATATGTCCTTGGCTCACGCTCATGTATTGCGTGAAGATTGAAAAAGTTTGAGAACACCAAAAGTATGAAACAATTGCTTGGCTTGTCATCAAGGGTGTGCATGATTTAAATACTTTGTGTGGTGAAGATAGAGCATAGCTAGACTATATGATTTTGTAGGGATAACTTTCTTTGGCCATGTTATTTTGAGAAGACATAATTACTTAGTTAGTATGCTTGAAGTATTATTATTTCTATGTCAATATTAAACTTTTGTCTTGAATCTTTCAGATCTGAATATTCATACCACAATTAAGAGAATTACATTGAAATTATGCCAAGTAGCATTCCACATCAAAAATTCTGTTTTTATCATTTACCTACTCGAGGGCGAGCAGGAATTAAGCTTGGGGTTGCTTGATACGTCTCCAACGTATCTATAAACTTTTATTGTTCCATGCTATATTATATTCCGTTTTGGACATTATTGGGCTTTATTATACACTTTTATATTATTTTTGGGCCTAACCTATTAACCGGAGGCCCAGCCCAGAATTGTTGTTTTTTGCCTATTTCAGAGTTTCGCAGAAAAATATATATCAAACGGAGTCCAAATGGAATGAAAGTCTCTTCGAATTATCAGTTTGGTTTGGCCTACTAGATTGATCTTTCTTGCAACGGGAGAAGTGCTTAGCTTTGGGTTCAATCTTGCGGTGTCCTTTCCCAGTGACTATAGGGGCAGCAAGGCAAGTATTGTATTGTTGCCATCGAGGATAACAAGATGGGGTTTATATCATATTGCATGAGTTTATCCCTCTACATCATGTCATCTTGCTTAAAGCGTTACTCTGTTGTTTTGAACTTAATACTCTAGATGCATGCTGGATAGCGGTCGATGTGTGGAGTAATAGTAGTAGATGTAGGCAGGAGTCGGTCTACTTGTCTCGGACGTGATGCCTATATACATGATCATACCTAGATATTCTCATAACCATGCTCAATTCTGTCAATTGCTCAACAGTAATTTGTTTACCCACCATAATACTTATGCTCTCAAGAGAAGCCACTAGTGAAACCTATGGCCCCGAGTCTATTTTCTATCATATTAATCTTCCATCAACAAGCTATTTCTTGCATCGTTTTTATTTTGCTTTATTTACTTTGCATCTTTATCATAAAAATACCGAAAATATTATCTTATCATATCTATCAGATCTCACTTTCGTAAGTGACCGTGAAGGGATTGACAACCCCTTTATTGTGTTGGTTGCGAGGATTTTATTTGTTTGTGTAGGTGCGAGGGACTCGTGCGTGGCCTCCTACTGGATTGATACCTTGGTTCTCAAAAACTGAGGGAAATACTTACGCTACTTTGCTGCATCACCCTTTTCTCTTCAAAGAAAAACCAACGCAGTGCTCAAGAGGTAGCAGGGAGGGTGACCATTGACGAAGTTGCGGTAGTTGTACACAGATGTAGGTCATGGAGAGGACAGAGGAGGATTACTCGCACGGGAGATGGAAATGCTACAAAGGTGAACTGTCGAAGAGAAAATCAAATCAATCCACCAAACCAAATTAACCAGAGAATCATCTCCAGTGGATTAATTAATTGATCTGTCAGTCTAAATGGAACTTGCATATCTCAGTCTAATAAGTGGAAATAACTGTAGTGTACGGTGTCGCTGTCCTATAGTCGTTGAATTTCACGAACTTGGATATCCCCAAAAGAGTCCACCTCAACCGTCTCCGCTGGCGCTCGCACTGGATCGTGAAGTATTCTCATGAATTGGTCCATTGGCATGCTGAGATTATCCGATGGCACATCCTCATCATGGAGGCCCAGTGGTGCAGCCATATGCTGCTGGTCCGGACCAAGAACGTTTGCTGGCATTGCTAATGCTGGCCCCATGTAGTTCTGCCCAGTCTCGCTGTCATCGTCATGAAGAAGACCCACCCACATTATGTCAACCATGAAGATTTAGAGGTCATCATCGTAATGAAGAAGAGCAGAGGCGGAGGCTGCGGCGCTTGTGGCAGCTCAACGTGCTCTTGCCCGAGACCACGGGCACTCCCCGGCGACAGTAGTGTGGCGGCGCCGGCAAAATAGACTACCATGAGTCCATGACAGGCTTCTTGTTCCCGTCGCCGTCCTTCCTGTAGACTTCCCTCAGGTCGTCGTTAGTGGCGCGCCGTGTGACGTAGAGCTTGTGGAGCGCAGGCACGCCCTTCCTGCCGGTGCCCTTTTCCCAGTCGCTTGTGAACTCTTGCATGAACCACGGTGTATTGCACTTGTTGGACGTGCCGAGGTAGAACCCGAAGCTGTTCTTGAGCCCGCTGTCTTGGACTAGCACCAGCTCCTCCCTGATCTGCTCCAGCTGCCAGTGCTTGCTGGTCTGGACTCCACAGTCAGCGCACTTGGTCTTGGTCGTGCATGGGCTCTGGAACTTTGGACACGCCGAGGAACTACCGCGCAAGCGCTGGCCGACTGGTACAGCTGCTGCAGCGCTTAGGGGTCCTTGGCGTACATGTCGGCGTGGAAGATGAAGCCCTGCACGTCGGGCATCTTCTCTTCACCGGAGGTGCACCGGTTGAGAAATCCCAAACTGTCCTGATGCATCGGGCTGAGGTACACTCTGGAAGGCAGCGGCAGCTCGTTTGTTCGCCTCGCTGGGCTCGGGCGGACGGAACATGGACATGAAGGTGCTGGCTCTGGCTTCGGCGTCAACGATGGAGAAAGTTGATCTCTTGATTACGCGGGTGAAGAACGACATCTTTGGCACCGGCGACGCCAAAGGGCTGGGTGTCTACTTCGGAGCCGACGATGCAACAGGGGGAGACGATGGCTTGGGCGCCAGCATGGCTGGAGACGACGGCCTTGGAGCCGGCCACGGCGCGGCGGGCCAAGGCTTTGTCTAGGCTTGATCCAATTGATCACTAAGTAGGTTGGGATTGCCGGACTGGTCCGTTTGCTGGTCCTATCGATCGCTACCCTATCCGATAGATGTGTCGAACAAATCAGGTTGAAATCGATCGCTCGAAGGAAAAAGTGAAGAGAAATCTCAGCCATCAATCTTTATAATTAGCATAAAATCAACGGATATAAAGGAGTGACTTATAGAGAACTATGAAAGCCTCCATCCTTTAATATTAGGTAAATATTTATCAAGAATGCCCCCATTATGGATGTGCATAATTAAGTTGATCCATATTTTTTCTGATCTCATCTACCATTCTATATGTGCACGTTCTCTCATGTCAAAGTATTGAAGAAACCCATGGTTTCATAATTAGCCGGAAGTAACAGGTGCATGATGGTATGAAGCTCTCCAAAATTGTTTTGGAACGGAGTCCCAATAGGATAATTCGCCTTTTGGTAGGAAGTTCATCAAAGGCCTTCCAAATAGTGATATTCAAAAAGCTCTTGCTGAACTTCGTACCAAAAAGCGAATTATCCTATCAAGACTCCGTTGCAAAATAACTCTGGAGAGCTTCATACCATCATGCGCCTTTTACTTCTAGCTAATGATGAACCCATGGTTTTCTTGAATTCCTTGACACTAGACAACGTGACATATAGAAGGGTAGATGAGATCAGGAAAAATAGGGACCATTTTCTGCACATCCAGAATGGCGCCACTTTGTTAAATCCTAGAAGCATCGAGGCCACCCCAAACCCTAGAAGCGTTGTCGAGGCCACCCCAAACAGTAGAAGCGTCGAGCTAGCTAGGTCTATGTTTGCCACTAATATATCCATCTGTCATGTTTGTATATTAATTGCCATGTTGTAATATTTGCAGAAACTATGGAGCACCGAGACTTGGAAGCAGAATAATTGTTGGGGGACATAATCCTCGACAGAGGTGATGTCATGTCGTATCTCAACGACACTAATGGTCTGGAAGGAGAGGGTGAAGTAGGCTCCAGTGATCGAACAATGGAGGAGGAAGGACATGATCATGATGGCTCCGGTGACCGAATGCCGGTGGAAGAAGGCGACCGTGATGATGGCTCCAGTGACCGAACAGAGGAGGAGCTGTTGCAAAGTCCGGCGAGGTATATATATTAATTAAGCCTGTACTGACTAGCTAATTGATGCATTAATTGTTTTGGTATGTACACATATTAACTCTTCTTTCTTATTTTCTAGCCCTCTAGATCGAGCCAAACTTCAGTAATGAGACGAGGCCCAAAGAAAAGGTTGCGCCGGGATGAAAGGTTCACGATCGCAGCAATCGCGGGCGATGGCAAACCGATTGAACCCAGCTGGACCAAGGAAGCATTTTCTTCTCAGTGTGGGCTTCTTGTTAGGGACATGATCCCGATCAGCATCCACCAATGGAATAAGCCTAAGAACAAAGACCCTCAAGTTCCTTATGTCAATGATAGACAGAAAGATGATCTTTGGACCATGCTGAAGGAAAATTTCACCCTACCGCTAGAGGAGGAACCAGATAAGCCAGTTATAGAGCCATTGGCCAAGGCTCATGCTCTTAAGAAGATGGCAGATCTATTCAGGAGGTGGAAGAATGAGTTGAAATCAACGTATAATGACAAAGGGAAGACTCTAGAATTCACCGACCAATTTGAGAAGATAAGAGATCACTGGCCCGCATTTGTGGCCTACAAGACATCGGAGAAGAGTAAGAAGATGTCAACGACAAACAAGATAAATGCTGCAAAGAAGGAGCATCACCATCACATGGGGTCATGTGGCTACCTCAAAGCCCGGCCGTTGTGGGACAAGGCTGAGAATGACCTGATTGCTAAAGGGGTCGAACCAGAGACACTGAACCAGCCAGACCGTTCAAGGACTTGGTTCTTCGGAGTTGGGGGAACCTTGGACCCTGAAACAGGGAAGTCCGTTTGGACGAACAATCAACTCGAAATACCCATCAAGAAGATTCAGAAGTATATCGCCGCAGCGCAGCAAGGGACGTTCGTTCCCGACAGAGAGAACGACGAGCTCACAGAGGCCCTAGGGAATCCTGAGCACCCTGGACGAACATGAGGCACACCAGACTCCATTGTGTGTGGAAGGTTGGGTTTCCCGGCGCAGGCGGTTACAAAACCCGGGAGAGGAGGAGGAAAGTGGATCAGAGCGAACTATAGAAGCTGAATGCAAGGGTACGAAAGCTAGAGGAACAAGCTGACAGCCAGCGACCTGCCGGAGCTACCCCAAAAGCTACCCCGCCATCTCAGCGGAGAAGCAGCATGGCTTCCACCGAGCTCGTTCAGCAGCCTGACTTCACGGCTCCTAGCTACCCCGTGGATGCTATCATGTAGGCTCAACATTGCCACCTTATGACGCAATGGCAGAACCTCAAAGTCAAGGCAGCTGTCGGCTCTGTTGCACCTCCTGAACCCGATGCAACTTTTCACTGCCGTCCGATTCCACAAGGCTATGCTGTTGTGATGGTGGATGAAATAATGGAGGGATTTGAGGAGCTCGAGCTTGACCACCCTACCGGTGAAGGGGAGACTCAGCTGGGTCTTGCTCTGAAGACTCCATGTCTATGGCGGAAGGAGCACATCAAGCTTCCGAACTAGATGCCTCTGCCTCCTCCTCCTCCGGCGAGTCAGGGCACTCCGCCTCCTCCTCCTTCGGCGAGTGATCGGGGCACTCCGCCTCCTCCTCCGCCTGCTCCGGCGTGTTTGAGCAGCCCGCCTCCTCCTCTGCCTCGTCAGCAACGGTGGAAGCCAGACATTGCCGCTCCGGCTGCTCCGGCACGTCGGAGGACTCCGCCTCCTTCTACTACTCGTCAGCAGCAACTGAAGAGAGACATCGCCGCTTCAGCATCTAGCAGTACAACCAAGGGAGGGAGGCAATACAGATTCGCTCCATCTCTCAAGTCTGTAGAGAAGTTACCATACGAGATGACCGAGGAGGAAAATGCAAAGATCTATGAAGCCCAAGTGAAGGACTTCTTTGAAACACGAAGAGCTATGAAACATCCACCTCCGGAGGAGAAGATAGATCCGATGAAACTAAAGCGCACTATCAATGCCCTGAAGTGACCACCATCGCCTCCGCCTGATGACAACCATGTCCGCTGTCTTAAATGTACATATGAAGATGCGCGGCGGTCAGGAACTACTTCAAGTGAAAAAAGGTTAGCAGATCGAAGAAGTGGGAAAAAATTCCCCAACTCAGAGAACAGGAGAACCAACCGTGCCCCCCACTCAAGGTGTCTAGCAACATCATCACAAATCTGCCGCAGATGTTGCCCGGTACCAATCCTGGTGATTACCTGCCCGACGATGTACATTTTGATATAATGGAGGCGGACGAATTCAAATACTAGTACGGGAAGCCTCTCGTCAAAGATGGAAGTCCTCCCTAACAACGATGATGTGAAGATTTCATCAATGGTACATGAAAACCTGCCACGAGTCTGGGAAGGATGCTTTGTCGATGAGAATCAAAGACGACCACGACTTCATTGGACAAGAACTGCTAAATGTTGATTTTGATGAGTTTTTCCAGTTCTACAATCCAAAGGCCCTCGAAAGATCACTCGTGGCTTGCTATTGTCTGTAAGTACTACTTTCTGTAATTAAGTCTCTATATATATAGCTCAGCACTTTCATTTGCATGTATATATAATTATCCTCACTATATTATGCAGATTGAAGATTGTCGAATGCAGAAAAGCACAAATCTATGACATTGGGTTCATTAACCCAAATATCATACATAAATGGATGGTTAAAAACAGAGTCACAGATACCGAGGACAACTTGCCGCAATTGTTCAAAAATCAAAGCAAAGATAAAATACTCTTTCCTTAAGAGATTAAGCTTGATCAGGGACTAGTAACCGCCTTAGACTCGAGACAAAAAGATCCCCAGGAGTATGCGAACATGACTGAGATGCTCTAGAAGTAAGTTCAATCAATGATTGTCGCACCATATCGGCAACTTTGTTCATTTCCTGATATCAAGTAATTATTTTCTTTGTCTGGCAGGGTTTGGAAAGAGTTCACCGCAATTTCTCTGGGACTGCCGACCGAGCCGAAATTTAAACACCCATAAGTAAGTACTACTACCTAGTTCCGCGCATCTCCCATTGATTCTAGCTAGTTTCATCAATACCATTTAGCATGCTTGCTTATTAGTTTGATTGACCTCTATTTATCGTAAAGTGCTTGTGGTAGGAAGCCGGGAATGATTTATGTGGATACTACGTTTGCGAGTTCATCTACAACGAGATGGCCAAGAATAAGCGGGGCTACTCTGAAAAACAATATGAAGTGCGTAAGCAAAATTATTCACAATTTTATTTTATTACCATCATTTGTGTTGAGTTTCATTCATACACATGTGTTGACCCTCTTCTTCGATTTAGACCTCGCAGATGCGGGATGATCTCCTACCACAAGATCGCATAAAAGCAATTCAAGAGGTATTCGCGGGATTCTTTCTTGACCACGTCATCAATAAATCCGGAGAATACCATGTGGATCTTGACTTCGGATGTTAGGGATTGTAAGAGATCTTATATTGTATATATGTAGCTAGTAGTGTTGGATAGATATACGAAAACTTTTTGTTCGATCAATCTCTCAGAGAAGGAGGAGGTCGATCACTTCTATCTGTATATGTTCATGACGATCTTGTGTACTTAATGGTTTCCTTCATTTGCTTACTAGCTAGCGTGTCGCGAGTTCTCTCTATACGTATAGTACGTAACGTCGACCAAGCTCAGAGATAAGAGAGGTCACTTCTCTCTATTAGCTAGCTAAAACAATATATGAAACCCCTAAATTAACCCTCCAAAACCCCCAACCCCCCTAAGGGAGTCCTGGATTAGGGGGTCTCCAGACAACCGGACTATATCCTTTGGCCGGACTATTGGACTATGAAGATACAAGATTGAAGACTTCGTCCCGTGTCCGGATGAGACTCTACTTGGCGTGGAAGGCAAGCTAGGCAATACAGATATGTATATCTCCTCCCTTGTAACCGACCTCATGTAACCCTAGCCCCCTCCGGTGTCTATATAAACCGGAGGGTTTTAGTAGTCCATAGGACAACATACAATCATACCATAGGCCATAGGCCATCTGGAGCAGATCGAGAGCTACACCCCTGGCCATCAGGTCAGGTTCTCGGAAACTTAAACTACACTTCCGACATCCGCGGAGACTTTATATTCGATGGATTCAAGCCCATGTCAGGTACGCCGCACAGTCATCATGAGCATGACATAACTCTGTCGTCAGACAGTGTCCGCGAGATCGCATCTGCAACTACTCCGGCCATTAATCCGGAGCAAATCGTGCCATCCGAGAGCGCAGGGATAGACCCCGCCATGGAGGCCGCACTTTCAGTGGCGATAGAGCCAGATACTGACTTCACCCCTGACAAGAGCCATGTCACCGAACCAGTGGATTCATCTTCGGCCACGGACTCCGAACCCGTTGAATCCGAGTGGGCGCCGATCATGGAGTTCACCTCCGCGGATATCTTTCAGCACTCACCTTTCGGCGATGTGCTAAATTCATTAAGGTCTCTCTCCCTGTCAGGAGAACCTTGGCCGAACTATGTCCGGCTAGAATGGGATGCGGACAACAAAGAAATTCGCTGCCCACCCACCACCCACTTGGTAGCCGCTGTCGACGACTTAACCGACATGCTCAACTTCGACTCCGAAGACATCGACGGTATGGACGACGATGCAGGAGACGAACAGGAACCACCGCCCACAGGGCGCCGGACAACCACTACATCACATGACATATACATGGTGGATACACCCAAAGAGGGCAATGGCGAAGAGATAACGGAGGTGCCCCCTCCAAACAACCCAAGCGCCGATGTCAGTGGCGCCGCTCTAAGTCCCGCCATAGCAAAAATAGCGGTAACAGCGCAAGAGGAAATAACAGTCCAGTCGACTCTAGAAGAAACGACGACTGCACCACCCCGGTGGGAGAGCATGATCAAGATGCAAATGGCAAACATAGTACGGATCCGGCGTCTGAACACAGCGACGCCAAGGATAAACCTCATCAAACCCCGTCCGGGGAGGAAAACAGTCCGGACAAAGATGCACACATCATCCCGGAAACGCACTTGGAGCAAGAGAACCTCCGCAGAAGGCTTATTGCCACAACGAGGAGCCTGAAGAAATAGAAGCAAAGGCTTAAGGCCGCACAAAATACGCTCAACAGCAGGTGGAACAAAGTGCTCGACAAGGAAACAAAGTATGGTGGAAGTTACCACACAAATAGCTATCCAAAGCGCAAGCTATTACCGGAATTCATGAGGCCTTAGAGCCCACACAGCCGAAGAATGATATGGCCAACCAGCCGGATCCACCACCTTGTGAACGCGATAGAGCGGCTAAAAAAGTCACACATAAGTCAACACACGATCACCGTGAGAACTTGCGCCAAAAATCCGGCGCGACCAGATCCATCTATGGATCTAGGAAGCGCGCTCCGGTACAAAACCAAAACCGGATACTACAACCGTCCGAACACCATGGCACATCCCAATACAAGGGTGCCGCACACCCCTTATGTTTCACTGATGAGGTACTGGATCACGAATTCCCAGAAGGATTCAAACCGGTGAACATAGAGGCGTACGACGGGACCACAGACCCTGGAGTCTGGATCGAGGACTTCATCATCCATATTCATATGGCTCACGGAGACGATCTCCATGCCATTAAATACTTGCCCCTCAAGCTTAAAGGGCCAGCTCGGCACTGGCTGAAAAGCCTCCCCGAAAACTCAATTGGAAGTTGGGAGGAGCTCGAGGACGCTTTTCGGGCTAATTTTCAAGGGACTTATGTCCGACCTCCGGATGCAGACGATTTAAGTCATATAATCCAACAGTCCGGAGAGTCCGCTCGAAAGCTTTGGAACAGGTTCCTCACCAAGAAGAACCAAATCGTTGACTGTCCGGACGCCGAAGCCTTAGCAGCTTTTAAACACAGTGTCCGAGACGAATGGCTCGCCAGACACCTCGGCCAAGAAAAACCGAGAACAATGGCAGCCCTAACAAGCCTCATGACCCGCTTTTGTGCTGGTGAGGACAGCTGGTTGGCCCGTAGCAGCACCAGTGACCCAAGCACATCCGAAGTCAGGGATGTCAATGGTAAACCACGACGCAACAAAAACAAGCGTTGAAATAAAGAAGGTAGCCCAGATAACACGATGGTAAACGCCGGATTCAGGGGCTCTCGACCAGGTCAGCAGAAAAAGCCTTTCAAAGGCAGCAGAGAAGGACAATCTGGCCTAAACAAAATTCTTGACAAGCTCTGTCAGATTCACGACACCCCCGACAAACCTGCAAATCATACACACAGAGAGTGTTGGGTCTTCAAGGAAGCCGGTAAGCTAAACGCCGAACACAAAGGGGTAGAGACACCAAGCGAAGACGAGGATGAACCTCACCAGCAAAGCACCGGAGGATAGAAAAAGTTCCCACTAGAAGTTAAAACGGTAAACGTGATCCATGTGACGAAGAGGAGAAGCAAGCATGCACTCCGAGACACACGCGCGATAGAGCCCGTTACCCCTAGGTTCAACCCCTGGTTGGCTTGCCCGATCACTTTTGATCGTAGGGATCACGCGACAAATATCCGGCACAAAGGACTGGCGGCCTTGGTGTTAGACCCAATAATAAACGGGTACCATTTCACACGAGTCCTCATGGATGGCGGCAGTGATCTAAATCTGATATATCAGGACACAGTCCGCAAAATGGGGATAGACCCGACACAAATAAGCCACAGTAATACTACCTTCAAGGGAGTAATACCAGGCCAAGAGGCCCGATGTACGGGCTCTCTACTACTAGAGGTGGTATTTGGTTCTCCCGATAACTTCCGAAGCGAAAGGTTAACTTTCCACGTCGCTCCATTCTGAAGTGGTTATCAAGCACTACTCGGAAGAACGGCTTTCGCTCGTTTTAACGCAATACCACATTATGCTTTTCTCAAGCTCAAGATGCCCGGTCCATGTGGCATCATCACAGTTAGCGGAAATACCGAACATTTTTTACGTACGGAAGAGGATGCGGCGGCTCTAACAGGCACGAACTAGACGGCCTCACCAACCAAAAAAAATGGCAGGTCGTCAAGACCACAGACACGGTTAGACGAGTCCGGCGTTCCATTACATATACATGAGGTCGGTTTGATGGTCAAACCCTCCTAGACGATACCAGGGGCTTCCCATGAGTAATCAGGGCCAGCCCGACTCAACTTGACTTCTCTTGAATTTTGATAGTTCATTGATAATAACAAATTCTTCTTTTTTTGGCACGGCAACTTTCACCTAAGTTCTTTCCTTTTACAGATGACAATTGTGTTACACCCATCCAGGACACGGCACAACGGAGATACAGGCGTAGACGTGCAGCAGGGACCCGCCCAAAGGTTTCTTTTTAGATTAAGACCCTGCGTAAACCTTTTTGACTGTCTCTTGTTGCTCACATCCTCCGGATATTTCACACAACCAAGAAGGATGTTGACATTATTGGCATGTGGCCACGTAAGGATATTGCACGTACCTGGACATATGGGGTTTATTATTAAAGGCATTGTTCAGCATGATATATATTTTAAAGACCGGACACCTTAGGGAGTGTTCGGCGTCGCGAGTTTGGCCCATATGCATCAGCTCCGAATCATGTCTTTGGTCAAATGTTGGGTTTGCCAGGCTCCCACGTTTTGGTACCTTACGTTCCATTATATCGGCTAAGGTAGCACTGGGAGAACTACTGCGATTGTGCCCTGGTTCATCCGGATGAGCACCTCAGTAGAGAAATCCGAAAACTGACTGTCATGATATAGCGAGAGACTGGTCAACCACTCGATAACTCAGCGGAATCTTCGGGATTCCTCCGCATTAACGAAGGGCCATTTCCCGGTCACGTACGTACGTGCCCCGTATTCGAACGAGCGCAGAAGTACCAGGGGCTATATAGTAGCCCCACCATCAAACTCCTATGGCTAAGTGAAAGTGTTAAAGCAATATAGTCCGATTGCTTCATTCGCTGCGCTACCACCTCCTTAATGGACCAAGACATTGGATCAAGTGTGGATATGCGCTTTCTGCGAACACCCCCGCATTATATGCGTTGGGGCGGAAGCCGGCGACTGCAAACTTTCAGGTTATATACATGTATACATAAACGGCCGCACATGAGGCATCATTGTACTTTCGGGCAAAAGTATAAATACAACCTTGATAATTCGATAAAACATTGTTTTTACAATGGGAATGCATGTCACTAGAACATAATATTCTTCAAGCACTGAGCCTCTATCGAACGAGCGCCTTCAAGAACTTCTTCAAAGTAGTGCTCAGCAGCCACTCGGCCTACGGCCGGACCCTGTGTCGCAACAGTGGTGGCCTCCATCTCCGCCCAGTATGTCTTGACATGGGCAAAGGCCGTCCGTGCACCCTCTATGCACGCCGATCTCTTTACCGCATCGATGCGCGGCACAGCACCAAGGAATTGTTGCACTAAACTAAAGTAGCTATTCGGCCTTGGCCCTCCCGGCCACAGGTGATCCACAACGGACCTCATGGCAAGTTCGGACAACCTATGGAGCTCGGCCCACTCGGTCATTCGCTCATTCAACAGCAGCAGACGGACTGGAGCGTGAAACTGTGACCAGAACAGCTTCTCCACTTCGGGTCCTTTTTGATCCTTGAATTACTCGGCCGGATCAGCAGCACTTGCAGCCAAATCCACGTAGGCGTCCGCAGAACTCCATAACCGGTCCAGAGGAGCATACTTCGGATCTCCGAACTTAGTCCGCAACAAGAAGGGCTTCCCAAACACGATATATGCAGCTTGATTTAGCTACTCCTTTGTTGCTCTAATTTTGGAGCGGGCTTCCTTGGCAGCCACCAGGGCCTTCTCCAGGTCCGTCGCCTTCGCCTGGTTTTCTTCTCCAAGAAGTTAGTAACGGTCAATGGCATTTTTTAACTCTATAGCCATTTTGGCTATTCTTTCCTTGCTCTTGCAATGCGCGGCCTGTTCGGCCCTTAACTCTTCGGCCGCCTTTAGAGCGGCCGCATTGCTACTCCTTGCTTGCTCCTTGGCTCGGGCAAGCTCCGCCCGAAGGGTCTCCACGGTGGCAGCTCCATCTGCAGTCACAACATATTAAAGATACTGGCATCATGCTCCTCTTATTATGTGATGATCACCAGAGAAATCACTCACCCTGTGCCTCGTTAAGCCGCTGGTTGACAAGCACGATATCGGCATCGGCCGCATCAAGTTGCCGCTTTAGCTCGGTAAAACCATCAGTTCGGCTAGCCACCGTAGTCTCAGCCACCTCCACATAAAGGCAGTTGGGTTATTACCTGGGAATATGATCCTCGGGTTGCCGCCGTTGAGGGAGTCCTGGATTAGGGGGTCTCCGGACAGCCGGACTATATCCTTTGGCCGGACTGTTAGGCTATGAAGATACGAGATTGAAGACTTCATCCCATGTCCGGATGGGACTCTACTTGGCGTGGAAGGCAAGCTAGGCAATACGGATATGTATATCTCCTCCTTTGTAACCGACCTTGTGTAACCCTAGCCCCCTCCGGTGTCTATATAAACCAGAGGGTTTAGTCCGTAGGACAACATACAATCATACCATAGGCTAGCTACTAGGGTTTAGCCTCTTTGATCTCGTGGTAGATCAACTCTTGTACTACTCATATCATCAAGAACAATCAAGCAGGACATAGGGTATTACCTCCATCAAGAGGGCCCGAACCTGGGTAAACATCATGTCCCCTGCCTCCTGTTACCATCCGCCTTAGACGCACAGTTTAGGACCCCCTACCTGAGATCCGCCGGTTTTGACACCGACATTGGTGCTTTCATTGAGAGTTCCACTGTGTCGTCACAATAAGGCTTGATGGCTCCTTCGATCATCGCTAGCGATGCGGTCCAGGGTGAGGCTTTCCTCCCGGGACAGATCTTCGTATTCTGCGGCTTCGCACTGCGGGCTAATTCGCTTGGCCATCTGGAGCAGATCGAAAGCTACACCCCTAGCCATCAGGTCAGATTTTGAAACTGGAACTACACGGCCGACATCTGCGGAGACTTGATCCTCAACGGATTCGAGCCCATGCCGGACGCGCCGCATAGTCACGACGAGCAAGACGTAACTCTGCCGTCGGACAGTGTTCGGGAGATCGCATCCGCAACTACTCCGACCGTTAATCCGGAGCAAATCGCGCCATCCAAGAGCGGAGGGATAGATCCCGCCATGGAGACCGCACTCTCAGCGGCGATAGAGCCAGATACTGACTTCACCCCTTTCGAGAGCCGCGTCGCCGAACCACCGGATTTATCCCAGACCACAGACTCCTAGCCGCTCACATCCGTGGCCGTCGAATCCGAATGGGTGCCGATCATGGAGTTCACCTCCACGGATATCTTTCAGCACTCACCTTTCGGAGATGTGCTAAACTCATTAAGGTCTCTCTCCCTGTCAGGAGAACCTTCGCCGAACTATGTCCGGCTAGAATGGGATGCGGACGACGAAAAAGTTTGCTGCCCACCCACCACCCACTTAGTAGCCACTGTCGACGACTTAACCGACATGCTCGACTTCGACCCCGAAGACATCGGTGGTATGGACGACGATGCAGGAGATGAACCGAAACCACCGCCCACAGGGCACTTGACCGCTACTTCATCACATGACGTATACATGGTGGATGCACCCAGAGAGGGCAATGGCGAAGAGACAACGGAGGATGCACCCTCCAAGCAACCCAAGCGCCGACGTCAGCGGCGCCGCTCTAAGTCCCGCCATAGAAAAAATAGCGATAACATTGCAAGAGGAAAAAATAGTCCACGCGACTCTGGAAGAGACGACGACTGCACCACCCCGGTGGCAGAACACGATCAAGATGCAAACTGCAAACATAGTACGGATCCGACGTCCGAACACGATGACGCCAAAGATAAGCCTCATCAATCCCCGTCTAGGGTAGAAAACAGTCCGGATGAAGATGCACACATCATCCCGGAAACACATTTGGAGCAGGAGAACCTCCGCAGAAGGCTTATTGCCACAACGAGGAGCCTGAAGAAACAGAAGCAAAGGCTCAAGGTCGCACAAGATACGTTCAACAACAGGTGGAGCAAAGTAACAAAGTATGGTGGAAGCTACCATAAAAATAGCTATCCAAAGCGCAAGCTATTACCGGAATTCGACGATGAGGCCTTAGAGCCCACACAGCCGAAGAATGATACGGCCAACCGGCCGGATCCACCACCTTGTGAACGCGATAGAGCGGCTAAAAAAGTCGCGCATAAGTCAACACACGATCTACATGAGAACTTGCGCCAAAAATCCAGCACGACCAGATCCATCTATGGATCTAGGAAGCGCGCTTCGGTACAAAACCAAAACCGGATACTACAACCGTCCGAACACCATGGCACATCCCAATACAAGGGTGCCACACACCCCTTATGTTTCACTAATGAGGTGCTGGATCACGAATTCCCAGAAGGATTCAAACCGGTGAGCATAGAGGCGTACGATGGGACCACAGACCCTGGAGTCTGGATCGAGGACTTCATCCTCCATATTCATATGGCTTGCGGAGACGATCTCCATGCCATTAAATACTTGCCCCTCAAGCTTAAAGGGCCAGCTCGGCACTGGCTGAAAAGCCTCCCCGAAAACTCAATTGGAAGTTGGGAGGAGCTCGAAGATGCTTTTCGGGCTAATTTTCAAGGGACTTATGTCTGACCTCCGGATGCAGATGATTTAAGTCATATAATCCAACAGTCCGTAGTGTCCACCCCAGAGCTTTGGAACAGGTTCCTCACCAAGAAGAACCAAATCGTTGACTGTCCGGACGCCGAAGCCTTAACTGCTTTTAAACACAGTGTCCGAGACGAATGGCTCGCCAGACACCTCGGCCAAGAAAAACCGAGAATAATGGCAACCCTAACAAGCCTCATGACCCGCTTTTGTGCGGGCGAGGACAGCTAGTTGGCCCGTAGCAGCACCAGTGACCCAAGCACATCCGAAGTCACGGATGGCAATGGTAAACTATGACGCAACAAAAACAAGCATCAAAATAAATAAGGGAGCCCAGATAACACGGCGGTAAACGCCAGATTCAGGGGCTCTCGACCAGGTCAGCGGAAAAAGCCTTTCAAAGGCAGCAGAGAAGGACAATCTGGCCTAAACAAAATTCTTGACAAGCTCTGTCAGATTCACGGCACCCCCGACAAACCTGCAAATCATACCCATAGAGAATGTTGGGTCTTCAAGCAAGCCGGTAAGCTAAACGCCGAACACAAAGGGGAAGAGACACCAAGCGAAGACAAGGATGAACCTCACGAGTAAAGCACCAGAGGACAAAAAAAGTTCCCACTAGAAGTTAAAACGGTAAACGTGATCCTAGGTTCAACAAGCATGCACTCCGAGACACACGCGCGATAGAGCCCGTCACCCCTAGGTTCAACCCCTGGTTGGCCTGCCCGATCACTTTTGATCATAGGGATCACGCGGCAAATATCCGGCATAAAGTACTGGCGGCCTTGGTGTTAGACCCAATAATAAATGGGTACCATTTCACACGAGTCCTCATGGACGGCGGCAGTGATCTAAATCTGATATATCAGGACACAGTCCACAAAATGGGGATAGACCCGACACAAATAAGGCACAGTAATACTACCTTCAAGGGAGTAATACCAGGCCAAGAGGCCCGATGTACGGGCTCTCTACTGCTAGAGGTGGTATTCGGTTCTCCCGATAACTTCCGAAGCGAAAGGTTAACTTTCCATGTCGCTCCATTCCGAAGTGGTTATCAGGCACTACTCGAAAGAACGACTTTCGCTTGTTTTAACGCAATACCGCATTATGCTTTTCTCAAGCTCAAGATGCCCGGTCCATGTGGCATCATCATAGTTATCGGAAATACCAAACGTTTTTTACGTACGAAAGAGGATGCGGCGGCTCAAACAGTCGCGAACTAGACGGCCTCACCAACCAGAAAAAATGGCAGGTCGTCAAGACCACAGACATGGTTAGACGAGTCCGACATTCCATTACATATACATGAGATCAGTTTGATGGTCAAACCCTCCTAGACGATACCAGGGGCTTCCCACGAGTAATCAGGGCCAGCCCAACTCAACTTGACTTCTCTTGAATTTTGATAGTTCATTGATAATAACCAATTCTTCTTTTTTTGGCACGGCAACTTTCACCTAAGTTCTTTCCTTTTACAAATGACAATCGTGCTACACCCGTCCAGGACACAGCACAATGGAGACACAGGCAGAGACGTGCAGGAGGGACCTGCCCAAAGGTTTCTTTTTAGATTAAGACCCTATGTAAACCTTTTTTTACTGTCTCTTGTTGCTCACATCCTCCGTATACTTCACACAACCGAGAAGGATGCTGACGTTATTGGCATGTGGCCACGTCAGGATATTGCACGTACCTGGACACACGGGGTTTATTATTAAGGGCATTGTTCAGCCTGATATATATTATAAAGACCGAACACCTTAGGGAGTGTTCGCCGTCGCGAGTTTGGCCCTATATGCATCAGCTCCGAATCATGTATTTTGTCAAATGTTGGGTTTGCCCGGCTCCCACGTTTTGGTACCTTATGTTCCGTTATATCGGCTAAGGTAGCACCGAGAGAACTACTGCGATTGTGCCCTGGTTCATCCAGATGAGCACCTCAGTAGAGAAAGCCGAAAACTGACTCCCATGATATAGCGAGAGACTGGTCAACCACTCGATGACTCATCGGATTCTTCAGGATTCCTCCGCATTAATGAAGGGTTGTTTCCCGGTCATGTACATACACGCCCCGTATTCGGACGAGCGCACACGTACCAGGGGCTATATAGTAGCCCCATTGTCAAACTCCTATGGCTAAGTGAAAGTGTTAAAGCAATATAGTCCGATTGCCTCGTTCGCTGCGCTATCACCTCCTTAACGGACCAAGACGTTGGATCAAGTGTGGATATGCATCTTTTGTGAACACCCCCGCATTATATGCGTGGGGGCGGAAGCCGACGACTGCAAACTTTCAGGTTATACACATATATACATAAACGGCCGCACAGGAGGCATCATAGTACTTTCGGGCAAAAGTAGAAATATAGCCTTGATAATTCAGTAAAACATTGTTTGTACAATGGGAATACATGTCACTGGAAAATAATATTCTCCAAGCACTGAGCCTCTATTGAACGAGCGCCTTCAAGAACTTCTTCAAAGTAGTGCTCGGCAGCCACTCGGCCTACGGCCGAACCCTGTGTCACAACAGTGGTGGCCTCCATCTCCGCCCAGTATGTCTTGACACGGGCAAGGGCCATCTGCGCACCTTCTATGCACGCCAATCTCTTTACAGCATCGATTCGTGGCACAGCACCAAGGAATTGTTGCACTGAGCTAAAGTAGCTATTCGGCCTAGGCCCTCCCAGTCACAGGTGATCCACAACGGACCTCATGGCAAGTCCGGACAACCTATGGAGTTTGGCCCACTCGGCCAATCGCTCATTCAATAGCAGCGGACGGACTGGAGCGTGAAACTGTGACCAGAACAACTTTTCCACTTCGGGACCTTTCTGATCTTTGAAGTACTCGGCCGCATCAGCAGCACTTGCAGCCAAATCCATGTACGCGTCCACAGAACTCCATAGCCGGTCCAGAGGAGCATACTTCGGATCTCCGAACTTAGTCCGCAACAAGAAGGGCTTCCCAGACACGATATTTGCAGCTTGATTCAGCTCCTCCTTCGTCGCTCTAACTTTCGAGTGGGCTTCCTTGGCAGCCATCAGGGCCTTCTCCAGGTCCGTCGCCTTCGCCCGGTTTTCTTATTCAAGAAGCTGGTAATGGTCAGCGGCATCTTTTAACTCTACAGCCATCTTGGCTATTTTTTCCTTGCTCTCGCAATGCGCGGCATGTTCGGCCCTTAACTCTTCGGTCGCCTTTAAAGCGGCCGCATTGCTACTCCTTGCTTGCTCCTTGGCTCGGGCAAGCTCCACCCGAAGGGTCTCCACGGTGGCAGCTCCATCTGCAGTCACAACATATTAAAGATACTGGCATCATGCTACTCTTATTATGTGATGATCACCAGAAAAAAGACTCACCCTGTGCCTCGTCAAGCCGCTTGTTGACAAGCACGATGTCGGCATCTGCTGCATCAAGTTGCCGCTTTAGCTCGGCAAACCCATCAGTCCGGCTAGCAACCAGAGCTTCAGCCACCTACACATAAAGGCGGTCTGGTTATTACCTCGGACTATTGAGGGAGTCCTGGATTAGGGGGTGTTCAGTAGCCGGACTATACCTTCAGCCGGACTCCTGAACTATGAAGATACAAGATTGAAGACTTCGTCCCGTGTCCGGATGGGACTTTCCTTGGCGTGGAAGGCAAGCTTGGCGATGCAGATATTCAAGATCTCCTACCATTGTAACCGACTCTGTGTAACCCTAACCCTATCCATGTCTATATAAACCGGAGGGTTGTAGTCCGTAGGACAGAATCAACTCCATACACAACAATCATACCATAGGCTAGCTTCTAGGGTTTAGCCTCCTTGATCTCGTGGTAGATCTACTCTTGTACTACCCATATCATCAATATTATTCAAGCAGGAGTAGGGGATAAACTCCATCGGGAGGGCCCGAACCTGGGTAAAACAAAGTGTCCCCAGCCTCCTGTTACCATCCGGCCTAGACGCATAGTTCGGGACCCCCTACCCGAGATCCTCCGGTTTTGACACCGACATTGGTGCTTTCATTGAGAGTTCCTCTGTGCCGTCACAATCAGGAAGGATGCCTTCTCCCGTCTTCAAAGACGGTGCCGTTGCTAAGGGAGCCTTGGCTGTCGGCCAAACCCTCCGGCTAGGTGGTTTCCTCATGACCACCTGTTCGGCTGTTGCGCCGACGGTGACCTCTCGGGTCATCAAAAGCGACCTACACGTCAGCTCGGATCTCGTCGAGCAGCTAGATCAAATGGAGCTCTCTTCCGTAAAAGAGCTCTTGGATCGCATCGCCGCCCTGGGGGTCGCTACGGATTACGACCAGGTTGGGCTTAAACCCGATCTAAGAGAAATTAACTCTCCCCAAGTCACCCACCATGTTGTCGTGGTAGAGGCGCAGTGCGGCGACCCTTCATCTATTTTAAGGACCAGTTATGTCTGAATACCCGATCCCTCCAAGCCGGATACCCGCGGAGGGGATGATGTAACTCAAGACCTGAGCTTAGTATCAGGCAACGGGCCGGACTCGTTGGATAACGTCCAAGGATCCGAACTCCAGAGTTCGGAAACTCTTCGGCCTCCGAATCTTGGATTGGGTGAGGTTTCAGATTCAATGACACCCGCCCACCCGAACATAAGCGATCTCTCCCAAGTCAGGCAGAGGCCCGACGAAACAGTACATCATTACTGGGCCAGATTCCTCCTGGTTATGAACAGGATAAAGGATTGCCGCGAGGGAGACGCAATATCAATCTTCTACAGTAATTGCATGGACGAGGGAATCCTTAACGCCATAAGTCGTCGTGATATTACACGCTTCGCTGACTTGGCGTCCATAGTACAAAAGTACTGTGCGATGGAAAGTGCCTGGAAAACCGAAATAAAATTTTGGGACAATCCGGCCTTGAATAGTAATCCCGTCCGAACTAAGAGGGTGCATCATCATAAGACACCCGGGATAAATAGTAAAAAGCCAAAACCCTCTACAGGGCATGGAACCATACTGGAAAGGTGGCTTGATGGACCCTGTAGAATTCACAGTACAGAGGACGCCACACCAACTCACAGCCTTAGAGCATGTTGGATACTCCGACAGGTAGCCAAAATTGGCGAGGACCTCTTAAATTGGGAGGCCGCAGAAAGCCAGCTCGAGGACACCAGTACCATTCTCACAGTCTTCGAGACTTTCGCATCAAACAATATGCGAAAAAGAACACTCCGCAACCTCGCCGAAGTCTATCAAGTTGCAACAATAAATCCATGGAGCGACACTGCCATTACCTTCAACGCAAGTGATGAACCTAGATTCCGAACAGCCCGAGCACCAGCCGCATTGGTCCTCAGTCCCATAGTGGATGGCTTTCGCCTCACCAAGGTGCTCATGGATGGAGGCAGCGGATTGAACCTCATTTATGAGGAAACCCTTCAAAAAATGGAAATAGACTGGAACCGCGTCGAGCGAAGCAGCACAACCTTTAGAGGAATAAACCCCAGTCGGGAAGCGCGCTGCACAGGAAAAATCACACTAGATGTGGTGTTCGGCACGCCAGATAATTACAGGTCCGAAGAAGTCACGTTTCAGGTGGCCCCGTTTAAGAGCGGACATCACGCCTTACTAGGGCGGGAAGCATTCACAATCTTCCAAGCGATACCCCATTACGGGTACATGAAGCTTAAGATGCCCGGGCCGAATGGAATTATCACTCTAGCTAGTGATACGGACATAGCACTCCGCGCCGAAAACAAGACAACCGTACTAGCCCTTGAGGCACTATCCGAAGCCTTAGCGGCTGAGGAACTCACTGCGCTGCGCTCCACGGTTAACAGGGATGATGTGATACTCGATAAAAGATCCAAATCCACGTCCTTCAAGCCAGCTGACGAAATAGTCAAATTCCAGGTCCATCCAACGGACCCCAATAAAACAGCTTCCATTGGGGCACGACTGAACCCTGATGTAGACGCCGCACTGCGAGAGTTCCTACGAGAGAACTGGGGCATTTTCGCCTGGCACCCTTCAGACATGCCAGGGATCCCACGCAGGCTGGCCGAACACAGCCTAAATATCCTAAAAGGATTCAAACCTGTCAAACAAGCTCTTCGGTGTTTTTCCGAACCCAAGAGACATGCTATGGGAGAGGAGCTAGCCAAACTATTGGAGGCCGGATTCATTAGAGACATAAAGCATCCGGACTGGCTAGCAAACCTGGTGATGGTACCAAAGAAGGACAAATCCTGGCGCCTGTGTGTCAATTTTAAAGACCTTAACAAGGCTTGCCCAAAGGATCCCTTCCCCCTCCCCTGTATCGATCAAATTATCGGTGCCACCGCAGGACACGACTCGTTGTGTTTCCTCGGCGCATACTCCGGTTACCATCAAATCAAGATGGCAGAATCAGACCAAGCTGCAACAGCATTCATCACACCATACAGCCCATTCTGCTTCAACACAATGCCCTTCGGGCTAAAAAACGCCGACGCAACATATCAGCGCATGATCCAGACATGTCTGGCAAATCAGATCGGCAAAATAGTGGAGGAATATGTGGATGATGTGGTCATCAAATCAAGACATGTCGAATCTCTAGTAGACGACTTGAGGCTCACATTCGATAACCTCCGAAAATACGACATCAAGCTCAACCCTGGAAAAATGCGTCTTCGGC
Source organism: Triticum dicoccoides (assembly GCF_002162155.2). Taxonomy (NCBI): domain Eukaryota; kingdom Viridiplantae; phylum Streptophyta; class Magnoliopsida; order Poales; family Poaceae; genus Triticum; species Triticum dicoccoides. The sequence continues at coordinate 514,596,873 of NC_041390.1, forward strand.
GTTCCAGCCGGAAAGCTCTTGGGCTTCATTGTATCCGGTAGAGGAATCGAAGCAAATCCAGCCAAGATCCGAGCTTTGTCACAATTGGATATCCCAAAGGACCTCAAACAAATACAAAAATTAACCGGATGCGTGGCGGCTCTAAGCCGCTTCATCTCCCACTTGGGAGAAAAGGCACTGCCCCTTTATCGCCTACTCCGGCACACCGAACACTTTGAGTGGACGGATGCCGCCACGGCCGGACTCGATGAAATAAAAGCCATATTGGCAACAAACCCAGTCCTGGCCGCACCAAACACCGGCGAACCAATGCTGTTGTACATTGCAGCAACACATCAAGTTGTCAGCGCAGTGCTCGTCGTCGAGCGGGAAACGGACGGACACAAATTCCCCCTTCAAAGGCCGGTCTACTACGTGTCCACTGTCCTCACTCCATGCAAATCACGGTACTCGCATTATCAAAAGATTGCATACGCGGTATTCATGGCATCCCGAAAGCTACGACACTACTTTCAAGAGTGCTCCATAACGGTAGCCTCGGAAGTACCACTTAACGATATTATCAACAACCGTGATGCAACGGGCCGGATCGCAAAATGGGCCATCGAGCTCCTCCCGTTCGATATTACCTATAAGCCACGACGAGCGATCAAATCACAAGTTTTGGCCGACTTCATCGCAGAATGGACGGAGGTCGAACTCCCTAAAGAGTACGACACAAACTCAAACTGGATCATGCATTTCGACGGCTCCAAAATGTTGGCCGGACTGGGGGCTGGCGTCGTCTTGACGTCCCCCACAGGAGACACAGTCCAATATGTACTCCAAATTATGTACATGGACTCCAACAACGCAACCGAATATGAGGCCCTTCTACATGGCCTCCGGATGGCGGTATCCATGGGCATCCAACGCCTAGAGGTGCGCGGGGATTCGAACCTCGCGATATCCCAAATAAATGGCGACTTCGACGCCAAGGACCCAAAAATGGCAGCTTACCGCAACACCGTCCTAAAAATGTCAGCTCGGTTCGAAGGGCTGGAGTTTCACCATATAGCCCGAGAAAACAATCAAGCAGCGGACGTCCTAGCACGCATCAGAGCAAAACGCGATGCAGTCCCCCCCCCAACATCTTTTTGGAAAGATTGTTCAAGCCATCCGTAACATGGGAGGGGGAACCCAACAGCCCGGACCCAGCCGCACCACTCGACGCCGAACAATCTGACACAATTGGAGGCTCTGCCAATGAAATTACACCTTCAGCCCACGTAATAATGGCGGTCATCGCCCGTGGACAGAACCATTCCAAGACTACCTTACCAGGCAGGAACTTCCGAAGGACCAAAATGAGGCCCGCCGCATAGTCCGGCGGTCTAAAGCCTATAGAGTTCATGAGGGAGAGCTTTATAAGAAAAGCACTACCGGAGTCCTTCAAAGGTGCATCTCCGAAGAGGAAGGGTGGAACCTTCTGGCTGAAATTCATGCCGGACTCGGTGGTCACCACGCCGCTGCTCGGTCCCTTGTTAGCAAGGCTTTCCGTACAGGCTTTTATTGGCCGACGGCCCAGGCAGACGCTCAGGACTTAGTCCAACGATGCGCCGGTTGCCAACATTTTGCCAACCAAAGCCATATGCCACCCACCGCACTCCAAACTATACCCATCACCTGGCCTTTCACGGTCTGGGGGCTTGACATGGTCGGACCCCTTAAAGGTGGGACCGATAGGAAAAAAATACTTGCTGGTCATGGTGGATAAATTCACCAAATGGATAGAAGCCAAGGCTGTTAAAACGGCCGAATCCGGACCTGTGATAGACTTCATATCCGGGGTTGTACACCGTTATGGCGTCCCCCACAACATCATAACCGATAACGGTACAAATTTACCGCCGACGAGGTAAAACTCTAGTGCAAAAACATGGGCATCAAGCTCGATTATGCTTCCATCTATCACCCACAAACCAACGGCCAGGTCGAACGTGCAAATGGTCTTATCATGAGCGGCATTAAACCCAGACTAGTGCGGTCCCTCAAGGAATCTAATACGCACTGGGTAGAGGAGCTCGACTCCGTACTCTGGGGGCTGCGGACCACGCCGAACCGCACCACCGGATACACACCATTCTTCATGGTGTACGGCACAGAGGCAGTTTTTCCCTGCGACATAATTCATGACTCACCTCGAGTGCGCATGTACGAAGAAAGAGAAGCCGAGCTCGATCGGCAGCACAATTTGGACGCTTTGGAGGAGGAGCGCGACGTGGCAAAAGCCCGTTCTGCATTCTATCAACAGCAGGCTCGAAGATATCAAAGCAGAGAAGTATGGGCCAAAAATTACAATGTTGGCGAACTAGTTCTATGCCTGCCAGATAAGAAAAAGGACAAACTCAAGCCCAAGTGGGAAGGTCCATTCATCATTGACCAAGTCCTGACTGGTGGGGCGTACCACTTGCGAGATGCGTCAGATAACCGACTCGAGCCGAACCCGTGGAACGCCGCCCATCTCCGAAGATTCTATGCCTAGCGCCAGACTCTGTGTTCGTCTCCTTCCGCTGTCCATTTTTTGCATTTTTTCTGTCTTACATTTCTCTCCTTCCCCTCTTTTCTTTTATAGCCCTTAAAGGCACACATAGTGACGCGCTACTCGCGCTCATTAAACCTGGGGGCTTCTTTAACAGAAGCTTATTTATACGGGGTTTATGCCCAACACATGCGTCAAGCTTCCGCATGTACCTTTTTCTTCACCATTATATGCATCGATATGACTTAAGTTTTGGCCAAGCTGGGTTGCCTGGCTCCTGTGCTTACCCCTACGTTCCCGATTGTTCGGCTAGGTGGTAAAGGGAGCACCTCTGCGATTGTTACTGCCGGGTCAGCCGGATGTGTACCTCAGACTGGGTGAAACCAAAAGCTAGCGTTCTTAAGGGAATATTCGGTCAGTGAGATAAAAGATGATCTTTTTACTCAGACGCTTTTTTCTGCGTCTTTTTATGCGCCCCCAGATGCTTTTTTCTGCGTCTTTTTACGCAGCCCGGACATGCACTTTAGGGCATGCCTCCCAGCGAAAGGAACCCCTAACGGAACTATTCTCTCTGGAAGATGTTTCTTACTAACCATGTAATGTAACATAACTAGTTGGGCACTTGTCTGATAAAGCACTAATGACCCCTACGCCTGGTCTCCACGCATACCACGGTTCTTATATAACCGCTATGGTATTCGGACACACTCCGGACCATCAGGTCCCGAGGTCGAAGCGAAAAGGTCGGCAACGACAAACGATCTACAATCCGGCTAGAAGGCATTATACATGTCAATTCAAAATTACACAGTCATTCTGACTGATTGTATTCCTCTTCTATACCATCTTACAGGCTGTCTAATTTACAGTCCTGCTGGGAATACTTTGCGGCCAGCTCTACTTGGCCGTATACCAAGCTCACAGGGATCTCCTTCCCGTCAGGCCCCACTGGTCCGACCTCGGCCATGTGGTTCGGGTCCGACTTCGTAAAACGGGTCTTCACCATGGCCCAGGCCTCTCTAGCGCCTTGTCGGCAGGCCGATATCTTAAACAACCGGAAGCGCCGCCGAGCTCCCTTCAGCCTCTCCGCAAGCTCTCCAAGGCCCTCGGGCATGGAGTGGGCAGGCCATAAGGCTTGGGCAACACCTCGCATCGCCTGCCAAATTCGTTTGTGCAGTTGCATGAGTTCGGGAAGAAGGTCACCCATGGAACCGGGCATCTCCTCTGCAGGACGACCTGTGAGCATACCTACAGACATTACTCTGTTAGTCGACTTCCTCACCGAACTCTTTTTTCAAAGTTCATTCAAGCACTCACTAAAAATGCCGCGTCGAAGTCGCTAATTCTCCTTCGTGAAGTCCGACAGCTGGCCACGAACATCTTTAAGTTCGACGTCCAACTTGGTGTTGGCATCCTGAAGATCATTCTTCTCTCGCCTCACCCTTGTCAACATACTCTCACCGGCCTTTAGCTGGCGTAAGAGTTGTTGTTTGTCCGGATCGAGTCCGGCACCATCTGCAATATGATTTGTCAGATTTACACCCAGACCGCACAGTACTACTCTTTCGAAGTGTATCTTACCTAAGGGGGTCTCTTTGGACTCCCCTGCTGCGGCTAGTGCGGCCTCTAGTTGGGCCTTGCACTTTTCCAGCTCCTGAGAAAGTACAGTATTCTTCTCTATAAGAACCTGCATATTAAAAGATCCTTAAATCAGTTGCTCTAACTGTTTCAAGTCTCGGGGGCTACTGGCATATATATATATTTAACCAAAATTTTCTTACCCGTATGTCTTTCACATACTGCTCCGTGGCTCTGGCTAAACCATTTTGAGCGGCACGGAGGTACGCATCTCCCGAATTAAAGGCATCTAAAGCCTCTCGGGAGAAACAAGCGTCACGTAGAGTTGTTCGGCGACGCCTGTGGTTCATGGCACTCTCCACTTCTGAATTTGTGGCGGACAGCCTGTCCGCACCCTCTGTCGGAGGAACGTCCGGTGCGCGCCTTGTACTCGCCTCCGCTTCCTGGCCAGACGTTGGAGCCTCGCTGGTGGAGGCGCGATTGGCAACCTCTCCGGATGTAGTCCGGCGAGGTCTCTTCGTCCTGAAGATAGCACAAACGTTAATATACCCTGACAGAATAACTCCAGGGAAACAGAGGGTGCACTATACCTTTGCGCCGGCATTTCAGTCCGGACTTCAGTCCTTTTTGCCCTATGGGGCTCTGCGGCCCCTCGTTGGCTAGCCGCCGTAGGTTCGGCCCCTTTCCTCGGAAATCTCCCCTGCAAAACACGGTTGTCGTCAGAAACGCCGAAATACACGAGAGGGGAGTCCCTCTCAAGGGAATAAGACTTCGGTTTCCGTCACCTGGGAGGCCGGGATTAATCCTGGGTAATCAGCTGTGATGGCTACCAAGGTATTGTACTTGCTTAGCTGATAGAACACCCTGTCGATAAGCTCCACCGATATGTCCGGATCCTCTTCGGAGTCCGGATCAAGGGACCATTCTGGATCCTCGGGCTGTGGAGGGCGGCTGCTTATATTCTTTACCTCCTGTCGCAGTTCCTGCATTGAAGTCGTTAGACTACCTATCTAACCATGGGAGTATAAAACAAACAAAGTGCAATTGTTCACTTACCCAACTTAGAGGATCGTACATACTGAATCCGTCCTGCGGATTGACGCGGAGGAATTCCTCCTTTTCTCCCTTGTACAAAGAGGATAAGATCTTTTCTAGAGCAGCAGCCGAGTCCGGCCCTTTACGGCCGTAACGGGTGGTGTCATCCTCCCCGTTGAATTCCCACATTGGGTGGACTCTATATTGAAGCGGCTGCACCCCCCGCATAATGCATGCGGCCATGACTCCAATCATGGTTAGTCCGGAATGAGCCAACAGTCTTATCCGGCCCATCAGATAAAGGACGTCTCTGTCGTTTTCTCTCTGAGAGCTTCGCGCACGCCAGCTCAAGCGTTTCTTCAATGGAGCACTGTTGAACTCAGGGAGACCGACCTGGATAGGGTCCGGTAGCGGGACGTCATCTATATAAAACCATTCCGAAGGCCAGTCCTCGGACGCTTCCTTTGGGGTTCCAGATAGGTATCCGGTCCCGGCGATGCGCCATACTTCGGCTCCGCCCACTTGGTATATGGACCCCTTCTGAGAACAGGGCACCAAGCAGAATAACCTCTTCCACAGTGCGAAATGAGCCTCAACGCCTAAAAATAGCTCGCAAAGGGCGACGAAGCCCGCAATATGCAACACGGAGGCGGGCGTGAGATTGTGCAGTTGGAGGCCGTAAAACTCCAGAAGCCCGCGGAGAAATGGGTGAATTGGAAATCCCAGTCGCCTTAATAGATGGGGGACGAGGCACACCCGCTCTCCTCTAGAAGGATTGGGGGTGCTCTCCGCTTGTTTTCCGCCATTATAGGTGGAGAGACCGGCTCGGACCGGGACCATGCATGCCTGGGGGAGGAATCCCTGGGCTTGAAGTGACGCTAACTTGCTATGCGGGATGGTACAACTCTCCCAGTCCCCGGGTTTGGGACCGGAGGGGCGAGGGGAGGAGCTACGGCGGCTGGTCATGTTGGAATAGACCTTTGCTGGAAGCGCTCTGATGATCACTCGCGGAAAGAAGAAGATGTGGTTTGGATCTAAATCCCCATCCCGTTAAATATGTGGCTCGTTTATACGGCCAGGGGTGTGAATGTAAAAATGCCCTGGCTTTTCGCATCTGCTTTATACGTGGAAGACGGCCATTATTGGGCATGGAAGCCGAGGGGCACTACAAGAATCGGACATTATTCCTACAGGTACACAAGATTTGGAGAAGAACCCGCCTTGCAATGCCGGACAACTTGCGCGCCGGACTCGTCGTCATTGAAGCCTGGTTCGGGGGCTACTAAGGGAGTCCTGGATTAGGGGGTGTTCGGGTAGCCGGACTATACCTTCAGCCGGACTCCTGGACTATGAAGATACAAGATTGAAGACTTCGTCCCGTGTCCGGATGGGACTTTCCTTGGCATGGAAGGCAAGCTTGGCGATGCGGATATTCAAGATCTCCTACCATTGTAACCGACTCTGTGTAACCCTAACCCTATCCGGTGTCTATATAAACCGGAGGGTTGTAGTCCGTAGGACAGAATCAACTCCATACACAACAATCATACCATAGGCTAGCTTCTAGGGTTCAGCCTCCTTGATCTCGTGGTAGATCTACTCTTGTACTACCCATATCATCAATATTATTCAAGCAGGAGTAGGGGATAAACTCCATCGAGAGGGCCCGAACCTGGGTAAAACAAAGTGTCCCCAGCCTCCTGTTACCATCCGGCCTAGACGCACAGTTCGGGACCCCCTACCCGAGATCCGCCGATTTTGACACTGACAACTACGATCCTCTGTTTACCGCCACTTCCGACGACAACTAGAGTCTTAGGGCCTACTATCTGCATAGGGCATACCTAACATATGCGATACTGTTATAAACATACATTATTTCACGTACCTCGAAGCCTTTCAGCGGACTCATAAAAGCTTCATGCAAACTGCTTTCAGTGGATGAAATCCTTTCAATTACCGTACCCATTAGCGTACGATGCGTTTCCGAGACGGCTGCTTGCCCAGAAGATCCTTCAGCGCGTCCGACCGCACACTGTACGGACCCTTGCTATCGCTCTCTTTAAGAGCCAGATACTGGGAATCCCGGGTAGCCAAAGGGTTACCTCCGGCCTTAGTGGATCCGGAGATACCCTTCGCGACGACACTTCAAGGTCGCCCGCTTCATGAGGCAGGGTGTCGGGGGGAGGCATTTCGCTCTCCATCATCTCCGGAAGAAGATCCCCCGAAGACGAACTCTGTCGAGACGGGCTACGATCTGGACTACAATTTATAAGCACTGGTTATTGTCTTCGGAAGTAAGGTAGGATATTTCCACTATTAAAGTACTTCTCGATTACTTACAGCTCGGTAGAGGGCTGATCTCCGCGTGGGCACTGTGCGGCAAGAATACCCTCCGAGGTAGGACCCTCTGATGAAGGTTTCTTCTCCCGTTTGGAAACCTTAGTTTCCGGATCTTCAGAGGTAGTCCTCTTCCTTACCCGGGGAGAGAGAATGTCAAATTCTTCCCTTTGATTGTCCTCCCTCGCGGAGGTTCTCATTCCCCCGGCTGGAATAAGTAGCAAGTGAGGCCTCTTTCGCCCTCTTTATTCCCCCCATCATCTTCCTTTGAGGACACTGGATAAGGCGCCGGCTCGAGTATCTTGTCCAGTACCGGATTGTCCAAGCCCTCAGGAAGGGGGTCCGAACACCTGATCATCATCGCCTTTGTTATCCAGTCCTGGTCAAAAGGTGGCTCTTTAGAATGATGCCATGATAAATAAAAGGACAGCAGGTTCGGCATGGGATTACTTACTTGGGCAGCGGGGCGGTTGCAGCTCAGGCCCACGTCCTCGGTGGTGTCCGGACACTCTATTTGGGGTCCGAAGAACGATTTGTACATCTCTTCATGTGTCATGCTGAGGAAATGCTGAATAGCACGCGGTCCTTTCGGGTTGAATTCCCACATGCGGAGGGGCTGGCGTTTGCAAGGTTGGACTCGACGAACCAGCATAACTTGCATTACCATAACCAGGCTGAAATCTCCCTAGAAGAGATCTCGGATATGGCTTTGCAGTATTGGCACGTCCTTGGCTGGACCCCAGCTCAGCCCCCTGCTGATCCATGACATCGGTTATGGTGGGCGGCCCGAGCGAAAGGTAGGGGCAGCTACCCACTTGTCACTTCGGGGAGCTGTGATGTAAAACCACTCCCGCTGCCACAATCCGGACACCTCTGGGAAGGAACCCTCTGGCCATGGAGCGTCAGCGACTTTGCTTATTAAAGCACCTCTGCATGCTGCATGCTGCCCCTCGATCATCTTCGGCTTCACATCGAAGGTCTTGAGCCACAGGCCGAAGTGAGGGGTAATGCGGAGGAAGGCCTCACATACGACAATAAATGACGAGATGTGAAGAAGGGAATCCGGGGCCAGATCGTGAAAATCCAGCCCGTAATAGAACATAAGACCCCTAACAAAGGGATCCAGAGCGAGGCCTAGCGCTCGGAGGAAGTGGGAGACAAACACGACGCTCTCATTGGGTTCGGGAGTAGGGACGACCTGCCCTCGGGCGGGCAGCCTATGTGAAATTTCGTCGGTCAGATATCTGGCCTCTCTCAACTTTTTGATGTCCTCCTCTGTGACGAAGGAAGGCATCCACCGACCTTGAAGGTCAGATCCGGACATAGTTGAAGGTCTGAAGCACGGGAGCTTTGGGTGTTAGAACTCGAGGCAGGGGAAGGATTCGATTGAGCACGGGAGGGAAAAGAAAAACCCTTGTCCCCTTTATAAAGAGGGTGAATATCAGGTGTCCTCCTCATGGCCGTTTGAGACTTACCTAAGATCTAGGATTCATACCAACAGGCACGGTTGGTTACCCACGTTTGTATTGATGAGAATCTCGTGATAAGGGGAACACGATCTCTGCTTTGACAAGACGTGTTAAGCAATCTGCCTCGCGTTATGTGCGGAGCTCGTTAAGAAAAACGGTTCGAATAATGACCGGGCCGTGGCGTGATGTCATGCTGTCATAATGTGTCAGCAGATTAGATTTGTGGAAATATTATTCTCTCTACGGTGGAATGTGGAACTTACTTTGCAGGGTCGGACACTATCCTTGTATTTCAAACTCTTCCATGGTGTATTCAAAGGAGGAACCCGCCTTGCAATGCCGAAGGCAACACTGCGCGTCGGACTCATCATCATTGAAGCCTGGTTCAGGGGCTACTGAGGGAGACCTGGATTAGGGGGTGAGGGAGTCCTGGATTAGGGGGTGTTCGGATAGCCGGACTATACCTTCGGCCGGACTCCTGGACTATGAAGATACAAGATTGAAGACTTCGTCCCGTGTCCGGAAGGGACTTTCCTTGGCGTGGAAGGCAAGCTTGGCGATACGGATATGTAGATCTCCTACCATTGTAACCGACTCTGTGTAACCCTAGCCCTCTCCGGTGTCTATATAAACCGGAGGGTTTTAGTCCGTAGAAACAACAATCATACCATAGGCTAGCTTCTAGGGTTTAGCCTCCTTGATCTCTTGGTAGATCTACTCTTGTACTACCCACATCATCAATATTAATCAAGCAGGAGTAGGGTTTTACCTCCATCGAGAGGGCCCGAACCTGGGTAAAAACATCATGTCCCTTGTCTCTTGTTACCATCCGCCTAGATGCACAGTTCGGGACCCCCTACCCGGGATCCGCCAGTTTTGACACCGACATTAGTGCTTTCATTGAAAGTTCCTTTGTGCCGTCCCCATCAGGAAGGATGCCTCATCCCGTCTTTAAAGATGGCACCATTGCTAAGGGAGCTTTGGCTGTCGGCCAAACTCTCAGGCTAGGTGGTTTCCTTATGACCGCCTGTTTGGCTGCTGCGCCGACGATGACCTCTCGGGTCATCGAAAGCAATCTTCACGTCAGCTCGGAATTCGCCGAGCAGCTAGATCCAATGGAGCTCTCTTCCCTAAATGAGCTCTTGGATCGCATCGCCGCCCTGGGAGTCGCTACAGATTACGACCAGATTGGGCCTAAACCCGATCTGAGAGAGATTAACTCTCCCTAGGTCACCCATCACGTTGCCGTGGTAGAGGGACAGTGCGGCGACCCTTCATCTATCTTAAGGACTAGCTATGTCCGAATTTCCGATCCCTCCAAGCCAGATACCCGCGGAGGGGAGGACATCACTCAAGACCTGAACTTGAAGTCAGGCGACGGGCTAGATTCATTGGACAGCATCCAAGAATCCAAACTTCCGAGTTCGGAAACTCCTTGGCCTCTGGGTCTCAGATTGGGTGAGGTTTCGGATTTGATTCCACTCACCCACCTGTACATAAGCGATCTATCCCAAATTAGGCAAGAGCCCGAAGAAACAGTACATCATTACTGGGCCAGATTCCTCCTGGTTATGAACAGGATAAAGGACTGCCGCGAGGAAGACGCAATTTCATTCTTCTGCAATAATTGCACGGACAAGGGAATCCTCAACGTCATAAGTCGCCGTGATATTACACGCTTCGCTGACTTGGTGTCCATAGTACGAAAGTACTGTGTGATGGAAAGCGCCTGGAAAACCAAAATAAAATTTTGGGACAATCCGGCCCTGAATACAAACCCAGTCCGAAATAAAAGGGTGCATCATCGCCAGACACCCGGGTTCAATACCAAAAAGCAAAAGCCCTCTACAGGGCACGGAACCGTACTAGAAGGATGGCTTAATGGACCCTGCAAAATTCACAGTGCAGAGGGCGCCACACCAACTCACAGCCTTAGAGCATGTTGGATACTCCGGCAGGTGGCAAAAATTGGCGAAGACCTTCTAATTCCAGAAGCCACAGAAAGCCACCCCAGAGACACCAGTACGGTATTAATAGTCTTCGAGACTTTCACATCAAATAATATGCGAAAAAGAACACTCTGCGGCCTTGCCGAAGTCTACCAAGTAGCAACAATAAACCCATGGAGTGACACGGCTATTACTTATAACGCCAGTGATGAACCTAAATTCCGAACAGCCCGAGCACCAGCCGCATTGGTCCTCAGTCCAATAGTGGACGGCTTTCGTCTTACCAAGGTACTCATGGATGGCGGCAGCGGATTGAACCTCATTTATGAGGAAACCCTTCAAAAAATGGAAATAGACTGGAACCGCATTGAGCGAAGCAGCACAACCTTTAAAGGAAGAATCCCCAGTCGGGAAGCGCGCTATACAGGAAAAATCACACTAGATGTGGTGTTCGGCACGCCGGATAATTACAGGTCCGAAGAGGTCACGTTCCAGGTGGCCCCGTTCAGTAGCGGATACCACTCTCTGCTAGGGCGGGAAGCGTTTACAATCTTCCAAGCAATACCCCATTACGGGTACATGAAGCTCAAGATGCCCGGGACTACCGGAATCATCACTCTCGCTAGTGATCCGGACATAGCACTCCGCGCCGAAAACAAGACAGCCGCACTGGCCCTCGAGGCACTATCCGAAGCCCTAGCAGCTGAGGAACTGACTGCGCTGCGCTCCATGGTGAATAGGGACGATGTGATACTCGACAAAAGATCCAAGTCCACCTCCTTTAAACCGGCGGACGAAATAGTCAAATTCCAGGTCCATCCAACAGACCCCAATAAAACAGCTTCCATCGGGGCACAGTTAAACCCTGATGTAGACACCGCACTGCGAGAGTTCCTACGAGAGAACTGGGACATTTTCTCCTGGCACCCTTCAGACATGCCAGGAATCCCACGCAGGCTGGCCGAACACAGCTTAAATATCCTAAAAGGACTCAAGCCAGTCAAACAGGCTCTTCGGCGTTTTTCCGAACCTAAGAGACATGCCATGGGAGAGGAACTAGCCAAGCTATTGGAGGCCGGATTCATCAAAGATATAAAACACCCGGACTGGCTAGCCAACCTGGTGATGGTACCAAAGAAGGACAAATCCTGGCGCCTGTGCATTGATTTTAAAGACCTTAACAAGGCTTGCCCAAAGGATCCCTTCCCCCTCCCCCGCATCGATCAAATTATCGACGCTATCGCAGGACACGATTCGTTGTGTTTCCTCGACGCATACTCCGGCTACCATCAAATAAAGATGGCAGAGTCAGACCAAGCCGCAACGGCATTCATCACACCATACGGCCCATTCTGCTTCAACACAATGCCCTTCAGGCTCAAAAACGCCGGCGCAACATATCAGTGCATGATTCAGACATGTCCGGCAAACCAGATCGGCAAAACAGTGGAGGCATACATAGATGATGTGGTCGTTAAAACAAGACATGTCGAATCTCTAGTAGACGACTTGAGGCTAACATTCGATAACCTCCGAACATACGACATCAAGCTCAACCCGGAAAAATGCGTTTTCGGCGTTCCAGCCGGAAAGCTCTTGGGCTTCATTGTATCCGGTAGAGGAATTGAAGCAAATCCAGCCAAGATCCGAGCTCTGTCACAATTGGATATCCCGAAGGACCTCAAACAAATACAAAAATTAACTGGATGTGTGGCGGCCCTAAGCCGCTTTATCTCCCGCTTGGGAGAAAAGGCCCTACCCCTTTACCGCCTCCTTCGGCGCACCAAACACTTCGAGTGGACGGATGCAACCACGGTCGGACTCAACGAAATAAAAGCCATCTTGGCAACGAACCCAGTCCTGGCCGCACCAAACATTGGCGAACCAATTCTATTATACATTGCAGCAACCCATCAGGTCGTAAGCGCAGTGCTCGTCGTCGAACGAGAAACGGACAGACATAAATTCCCCCTTCAAAAGCCGGTCTACTATGTGTCCACTGTCCTTACTCCGTGCAAGTCACGGTACCCGCATTATCAAAAGATTGCGTACGCGGTATTTATGGCATCCCGGAAGCTGCGACACTACTTTCAAGAGTGTTCAATAATGGTAGCCTCGGAAGTGCCACTTAACGATATTATAAACAACCGCGACACGACGGGCCAGATTGCAAAATGGGCCATTGAGCTCCTCCCATTCGACATAACTTACAAGCCACGGCGAGCTATCAAGTCGCAAGTTTTGGCCGACTTCATTGCAGAATGGACGAAGGCCGAACTCCCTAAAGAGTACGGCACATATTCAAACTGGGTCATGCACTTCGACGGCTCCAAAATGTTGGCCAGTCTAGGGGCTGGCGTCGTTTTGACGTCCCCCACAGGAGACACAGTTCAATACGTACTCCAGATAATGTACACATACTCCAACAATGCAGCCGAATATGACACCCTTTTACATGGTCTCCGGATGGCAGTATCCATGGGCATTCAACACCTAGAGGTGCGCGGGGACTTGAACCTCGCAATATCCCAAACAAATGGAGACTTTGATGCCAAGGATCCAAAAATGGCATCTTATCGCAATGCCGTCCTAAAAATGTCAGCTCGGTTCGAAGGGCTCGAATTTCACCATATAGCCCGGGAAAATAATCAGGCGGCAGATGTCCTGGCACGCATCGGCGCAAAACGCGATGTAGTCCCCCCTAACATCTTCTTGGAAAGGTTGTTCAAGCCATCCGTAGTATGGGAAGGGGAACCCGGCAATAACAGCCTGGACCCAACCGCACTGCCCGACACCGAACACTCTGACATAATTAGAGGCTCTGCCAATGAAATAACACCTTCAGCCCACGTAATAATGGCTGTCATCGCCCCGTGGACAGAACCATTCCTTGCCTACCTTACTAGGCAGGAACTCCCCGAGGACCAAAATGAGGCACGCTGCATAGTGCGGCGATCTAAAGCCTATAAAGTCCATGAGGGAGAGCTTTATAAGAAAAGCACTACCGGAGTCCTTCAAAGGTGCATCTCTGAAGAGGAAGGGCGGAACCTCCTGGCTGAAATTCATGCTGGTCTCGGCGGTCATCACGCTGCAGCTCGGTCCCTTGTAAGCAAGGCCTTCCATACAGGCTTTTATTGGCCGATGGCCCGGGCAGACGCCCAGGACTTAGTCCAATGATGCGTCGGTTGCCAGCTTTTTGCAAACCAAAGCCATATGCCACCCACCGCCCTCCAAACTATCCCCATCACTTGGCCCTTCGTGGTCTGGGGGTGTAACACCCCGGATGTAACTTTCCCAATTTGTACTCCAACTGTTGCCGTTTCCGGCATTAAGTTATTTTATTTCCTCGGGTTCGGGTTTTGTCTCCGTGTGTTGTTGTCGTTGTCATGCATCTCATATCATGTCATCATGTGCATTGCATTTGCATGCGTGTTCGTCTCATGCATTCGAGCATTTTCCCCGTTGTCTGTTTTGCATTCCGGCGCTTCGTTCTCCTCCGGTGGTCATTTCTAGCTTTCTTTCGTGTGTGGGGATTAAACATTTCCGGATTGGACCGAGACTTCCCAAGCGGCCTTGGTTTACTACTGGTAGACCGCCTGTCAAGTTTCGTACCATTTGGACTTCGTTTGATACTCCAACGGTTAACCGAGGGACCGAAAAGGCCTCGTGTGTGTTACAGCCCAACACCCCTCCAATTTGGCCCAAAACCCACCAAACTCTGCTCCATGTCCTAGAGCGTTCGATCACGATCGCGTGGCCGAAAACCGTACCTCATTTGGACTCTCCTAGCTCCCTCTATGCCTATATATACACCCCCATTCCAAATTCCGGATCAAACCCTAACCCTCTCCCTCTCCACACGCGGCCGGATGAAATCTCGCCGGCCGGACATGTCCGACGCCCCCACCGTGCCACGTGTCGCCCACTGACAGGGCGAGCCGCCGCGCCCACTTCGCCGCACGGCCGGCCCGCTGAAGCCCGCCGCGGGCCCTCCTGGCCCGCACTCCTCACTCCGCCACCGCGCCGCC